>NW_028327280.1:300000-478887 GCF_031878675.1 Megascapheus bottae
CCTATATTTATACAGACTGAAAAATTCATTAAGAAATTAGAAAATATGTATAAAGTGCATAATTTCTTTTGTGTGTTGGCACTGGGTCTTCAACTGAGTGCTTCAGCTCTATCCCTGACCTTTTCTGCTCAAGGCTAGCACTGTACCAATGCAGCCCCAAATCAACTATCTTCAATTGAGATATAAGCGATGAATATTTCAGGGTGCTTCATGAAAAACATTTTTATAAATTGAAACTTTCAACACAGTCTTATTTTAGTATGAATGTTGAGATGGGAAGAGACAGAAAAAGTGAAATGTTTCCTGATCCCCATAGAGAAGAGACTCAGCAGAACCACTGTGGTCTGCAGGCTTCTTTGTGAGTTTTGTTTGCTTGTTTGATTTTTGTCAATTGTGGGGCTTGAACTCTGGGCCTGGGCACTGTCCCTGAGCTCTTCAGCTCAAGGCTAGTGCTTTAATCTGTGAGCCACAGTGCCACTTCTGGTTTTTCTGGCAGTTAACTGGGTACTTTGGCTGGCTTTAAACTTTGATTCTCAGATCTTAGCCTCCTGAGTAGCTAAGATTATAGGTGTGAGGTACCATCACCAGGCTGCTGCTCTGTTACTATGCAGGTTCTGGATCAAGAACTTCAAGTTCTTACTTCAATTTTTTCTTCTCTTGCCTGATACTCGGCCATTTGAACGAAGCCCCAGTTCCTGGACTTTGTTGGTTAATGAGAGATATTTTGATTTTCTAATATTCAGAGCAACGATTATAAAACCCAGCATTTTACTTACTTGAATAAATTAAGAGACAGGACCTAGTGAGATGGAAAACAAAATTTTTTTTCAAGTTGCTATCCTGTTCTAATGCATAAGTCTGGCTATTTTGCTTACACACAAATATATATTTTACCAGTTTCTACTCTATTTTGGCTTAGCTTAAAACCACCACTGCCATTTCACAGATTTTGTTGTTGTTGTTTGCGGTGCTTGAACTCTGTGCCTGGGCTGTTCCTCAGATCTTCAGTTCAATGCCAGTGCTCTACTACTTTTGATTTGGCCAGTCCTGGGCTTGAACTCAGGGACTGAGCACTGTCCTTATATGTTCTCAAGGCTAGGGCTCTACCACTTCAGCCTCAGCACCACTTCCAGCATTTTTCTATGTATGTGGTATTGAGGAATTGAACCCAGGTCTTCGTGCATGCTAGGCAAGCACTCTACCACTAGGCCAAACTCCCAGCCCAAAATTATTCCTCATTACTATTAGCTATCTTCTTTTTTTATTATTGATTCGTCATGGTGCTTGGACTTTGGGCCTGGACACTGTCCCTGAGCTCTTCAGCTCAAGGCTAGCGCTCTTCCTCTACAGCTCCATTTTTGGTTTCTGGTAGTTAATTGGTGATGTAAGTCTCACAAACATATGTGTCCAGGCTGGCTTTGGGCTTTGAACCAAGATCCTCCAATCTCAGCCTCCATAGTAGCTACAATTACATGCTTCAGCCAGCAGTGCCTGACTGTTTGATGTCTCTGTCTCTGTCTCTCTGTCTCTCTGTCTCTGTCTGTCTCTGTCTGTCTGCCTGTCTGTCTCTCTCTCTGTCTCTCTGTCTCTCTGTCTCTCTCTGTCTCTCTCTCTGTCTCTCTCTCTCTCTCTCTCTCTCTCTCTCTCTCTCTCTCTCTCTCTCTCTCTTTTGGTTGTAAGACTTTAATTGTGCATCTGGACAGTGTCCCTGGGCTCTTCAGCTCAAGGCTACAACCTTAAACACCTTGAGCCACAGTGTCACTTCTGGTTTTCTGGTGCTTAAGTGGAAGTAACATTTTCATGGACTTTAGTGTCTGGCCTGGCTTTGAATTGTGATCCTCAGAACCCAACCTTCTGAGATCATTTCCAGCTTTTTTTTTTGGTGTAAGTGGTACAGAGTAATTGAACACAGGGCTTTGTCCATACTAGGCAAGCAAACTACCACTAGTGTGCACTCCAGCCTTAGATAAGGGCTTTCTTTTTCTTTTTCTTTTTTTCACTCATGGGGCTTGAACTCTGGGCCTGGATGTTTACCTTAAGCTCTTCAGCTCAAGGCAAGAGCTCTACCACTTGAGGCACATTGTCATTTTGAATTTTCTGGATTATTTGGAAATAAGATTCTCACAGATTTTTATGCCTGGGCCGTCTTTGAACCTCGATCCTCCAGGGTAGCTAGGATTACCAGGGTGAGCGACCAGTCAAGGGCATTAAATTATTATTTTTTCCATGTCCTATGCCTTCAACTCATGGCCAGAGCACTGTCCTAGGGCTTGCTCAAGGATAGCACTTTACTTCAGCCAGCCAACTCCCGGTCCAAATAGGCCACTCTTGAAGCTAGAATTACCGAAATCTGCCATAATACTGGCATGTCGTTATCTAAGTATATAATTTTTCTTCTGTTTTTGATGGCTTTTCCTTAGTGTACATATTTCCTACATATTTTATGGAAATCTTCCTTCCCACTGGGGCCATAAGTTAAGCCTAGTGGAAGAGTTCTTGCCGAGCATGAATGAAGACCCAAGTTCAATTCCTCAGCACAACATAGATTAAAAAAAGATAAAAGTGGTGCTGTGGCACATGTGATAGAACTTGCACCTTAAGAATAAACAAAAACAAAAACAAGGATCGTGCTCAGGTCCTGAGTCTAAGCCCAGTACTGGCAAAAAAAAATTCTGCCCAAAGTAGACATATAAACTTATTGTACTTTTCAAAAAATTTGTTGTCAAGGTGATATACAAAGAGATTGCTGTTACATATGTAATGAGTACATTTCTTGTAAACACTGTTATCCCCTCCCCCCTTTTCTCTTTCCCTTCCCCCCAAGTCATAAATTTCATTTACAACAAATATATATGTATTTTCATTCCTGAAAAAAATAGTTTAAAATGTGTTCAAATAAATGATGTAGGTTGATATATTTATCAAAATGGATTACTTGAACTCTAAAATAAACATTCTAGGTAATTTTTCTCATAAAATTGTAGTAATGCTATAAAACTAATAAAAAAGGAATTTTAGTTATTAATTTCTTATGTTTTACCTTTAACATTATTACACTAAGCATACTGTTTATGGTATTAATACAGACAGCATGAAATATGATTATGTAAAAAAATTAAATGATTAAAAATAGTAAGGTTGGGGGCCAGTAGTTTGGCTTGGTGGCACACACCCTGGACTGGCAAAAAAGAAGTAGGGTTAGATAAAACAGATTTATTTCCAAATGTGTGGAAAATGGTATGATTTCTTGTTTGGCTAGTCCTGGGGCTTGAACTGAGGGACCAGGAACTGTC
Organism: Megascapheus bottae; assembly: GCF_031878675.1. Taxonomy (NCBI): domain Eukaryota; kingdom Metazoa; phylum Chordata; class Mammalia; order Rodentia; family Geomyidae; genus Megascapheus; species Megascapheus bottae. The sequence goes on from NW_028327280.1 coordinate 303,294, forward strand.
CTTGGCCACATTTGTTCAAGGGTGGCACTCTGACACCTGAGCCACAGTGCCCCATCTGCTTTTTCTGTGTATGCAGTGCCGAGGAATTGAATCAAGGACTTCTTGTATACTAGGCGAGCACTCTACAACTAGGCCACATTCAAAGCCAAAGCAGATTTTTGATGCTATTGTGGAGTTTTTATTTTCTTAAATATTTGTACAAAGCACAATGGATATATAAACACACTTGAACTCACAGAACAGAGTCCCACATAATATTACAGTTACTCTGGCACTTCTCCCGATTGACAAAACACATTTCCAGGCATCTGCTCTGTCCTTAAGCTTTGGTAGCTGACTTGTGTTTCCATGTAGGCCTGGCCTGGATTCCTGGTGATTCCATGCATTTCATAGTTCCCTGTATATCCAGTAAGGTTGTCTTCTATGGGAACAGACCTGTCTGGTTTTTGGCCCACCCAGGACCTATGTGTCTGAGGTCTCACATTATAAGTGGAAAATAAAACACAGTATAATAAGCACTGAAGAACTGCACACCATAATATTAACAATGAGAGTTTAATAGTTAGCAAAGTAAATACAATGAACACTTGACAAGAATCATGAGAGCAAGATAAAGAGATGTCTTTTTAGGAAGGGGACAGGGAAGCTCTAAATCCAGACTGGCCTCCAAGTTGCCTTCAGACAGTAATTCTCCTTCAGAGTCCTCAGAAGGGTCTCCTTCCTCATGAGAAACAGAATGTCCTTCCTGAGTTAAGAGGGGGATGGATTCTGGTTTGTCGAATGGAGATTGAGTCTCTTTTAGTGAGATGGATGGGTCTGGATATTCTGTGAGGATGGATTCACTTTCCTCCAATGAATCCAGTATTGAGAGTACACTTGCTGCTTCCCATGGGGACATTTTCCATGAGCCCAGCGTGTGCCCCTTCAGCTTGCACAATAAGTGGAGTGTTACTCTGACTCAGATGGACTGACTCTGGGTGGAGTGTGAAAGGAAACGGAAGGAAATATGGCTGCTCTTTTCTTTCTCCAAAGTATCTGCAGGTTCAACTGTGTCACACATGGGGTTCAGAGCAAAAGGTATATCCACAGGACTCTAAACCTGTTTGGTAATTTCTACAGAAGGCCCATGCTTTCTGGAGTGCTGTGATGATTCTCAGTCTCCATCAGTCACCAGCTCCATTGGTGGGTTTTTCATCCGGAGTTCAGGATAAGCTCTTCCACGATGACCCAAACCTAAGAATGGAAATAGGTACAGAGTGGACAGAGTGGACTCTGCAAGTTGAAGTGTCACTCAACTTCCATGAGGATCTAATGGAGGAACCTGTAGAACTGGAGTTTGGACTGAACACTGAGGAGGTGTAGGGTCTTTCTAATGAGTGCTTATTCCCGAGTCCTTTCAGAGGACAGACATTACCTGGCTGACACCACCCATAAAGGGCATTTTGCCAAGCTCTGTAGAAGTAAGGGCCAACCAATATCTAGACCACACGGGCTTCCTACTCACAGGCTCTGAGGCACCCACACCAGGACTTCTACTTTTTCTTGGTCTTACTGGTCGCACATTCCTCCAGCTGGTCAAAAAGTATGTGTTTAGAAGAGCAGGTCCAAAGCCGGCATGTGGAGCCTCATATACAGCTTGAGTTGTGTCAGGGTGTGGCAGTTCTTGAACTCGTAGAAATCACTGGGGTAGAAGTCCATTCACATCATATAGATGGAACACATGATGCTGTGGGCACATTCGGTACAAGGAAAGTGAGAGCCTTCTCTCTCCATCCTGAGCCTTCTAGAAAAGCCCCTTTCTTGCAGGACTCTAATGCTGTGGCTGTCCTGCAGAGATGTGCACTTATGTGCTGGGAGGGGGGTAAAAGACACTCGAGAACAGGAGGACTTTTACACCCCACTTCCAGAAGCTTCTGAGAGAGGCCTCTATGCATCTGTCCAAAGTAAACGCACCTTAAATTAACTAAGTAAATGCTCTAAATAAATCAATAAGTGAATGCTCTACATAAAGAACTAAATGCTCATTCCTCTAATCTTAGCCACCCAGCAGGCTGAGCTCTGAAGATCACAGTGGAAAGCCAGTCTAGTCAGTAAAAGTCTAAAGGCACTTGTCTTCAATTAGGCAGCAAAAATCCAGAACTTGTCCTATGACTCAAATGGTACAGTGCTAATTTTTGAACACCAAAGGGGTGGCATTTAGACCTGGGTTCAGGTTCAAGTGGCAGCACTGGACCACACACCAAAATGTAAATGCTTTCAGGTTCTAACAGGCAAAGCTATCACAATCCTTCCCTGATGGCTCAAACGTGATTCAGCCCCCAGCTTTTCCTCTGACTCCAGTATTTCACAGGCCTCCGCCATTAGTACTGACACCTCATTTCTTACTGGGAAATGGGATTTCCTAGGATGTCACCTAGGTGAGGGCTGCAGTTGGGAGCCACTTACTCATGCCTGAAATCCAACTTCTCAGTAAGCACACTGTTGAGACTCCAGGAGCTTGTGAGGGAAATGAAATGGCATGGTGTCTCCCAGTCATAATAAAGTAGTTTGTGCACTTGTATCATGCTTAGCTCCCCTGTGAACACCTCAGTGATACAAACAGGCTCAGAGAGGAGCCAAGTATTCCAAGACTTGGCCAGGAGGGGTGAGCAAACCTGGGTTTGGAGGGGGAACACTCACTTTTTCAAGAGAATTTCCAGCAACTACTACATTGTCCTCCACAATATGAAATTGTGCAGGAAGTTTCCCACATAAAAGAGATCACCATTCTGGTAGGCAGGGATCAGCTTTGTCAGCAGCATCTCCAACAGGCCTTCCTCCAGGATCCATGGGTTACAAGGCTCATTCAGAATCTGAGCTGACTTCCATCACACTATGTTGGCAAAACAGTGGATATTTCAAACGTAGGAATAGGACCACACTTCACACTGAGGAATTGGAACAGAGTGCATTGGAAATGACACACTCTAATCTCAGTATAGTCACTTGAAAGCACACAAGAAGGTTGTAGTTTGTGGGCAGGATGATGGGTTCAAATAGGTTTCCTCTCAATATACCTCATCTGAGTTGCCCTGGAGTTTCCTGGCTTTCTTCCTAGAGAAATGCCTGATATACTGGAATTTTGGCTTGGCACTGATCCAGCATCTACTTCTTCAAGTGAGACATCCATATCTCCCATGCCTGAGATCCGAGCCTCCTGACCTTTGACAACAGCACAGCAACATCTTTCAGGTTCCTGAGCCACAGGCCAAGGGAGATGGCTTGAGCTGGTTGTCACATACAGTGGCTTGGTTACCAGGGTTCCATATTCTGTTCCATTGTGAGGGAGGTAGGGTCACCTTTCAAGGCCCAATGACCAAAGCTCCTTGCTCACAGAAGACCTCCCCAAAGACATACAGGAGGCTGAATCTCCCTTCCCACCTCACATATGGATGTAGTAAACAGCACACCTTTTTGTTCAAATCCCAAGTCATTAACTAGGCGTAAGTGCTAGGCTGGTCTCAGGCTCAAGGAGCCTTTCTTAGGTAAGATCCAAACTTAACTGTCACTATTCCCCTTACCCTTCACAAGACATTTTGCTTCACAGTGCCTTCTCAGCTTGCATTTTGCCTCTTGCACACTTTTTTGCTAGTACTGGGACTTGACCTCAGAGACTGACCATTGTTCTTAGGCTTTCTTTAGGCTATAGCTGTCCCACCAAGCCAGAGCACCACTTCCAGCGTTTTCTATGTATATGGTACTGCAGAATCAAACCGGAGTCTTTTTGTGTGGTAGCCAAGCACTCTACAAATAGATGAAACACTCAGGCCATCTTGCAAATATTTTTCACTTCAATCTACTAGGACGTTGTTAGGTTTCTGTATCGTAATCTATTTTTCTTCCTGATGAATATCTGTGCTGTCATTGTAAAAATGCAAGTGGGAAAATCACAGAAGCATTGGTGACATAAAAAAAGTCTTACAGACATAGGTAAGTGTTCATTCTTTGTAGGAGAAAGGATATTTTGATATGATGATGATGACTATTTATAAATGCTTTATCGGGGTTTAGAGTTTGGCCCAGTGGTAGAGTGCTTGCCTAGCATCCATGAAGATCTAGGTTTGAGTCCTTAATATCACCCAGATATAAAAATCCATATGGCAATGTGGCTCAAGTGGCAGAGGTCTAGACTTGGGAAAATCCAAGACCAGTGCTCAGGCCCTAAGTTCAAGCCCCAGGAATGGCAGAAAAAACAAAAGAAAAGAAAAGAAAAGAAATGTGCTTTTTACAAGTTATTCACTCACAGCATTTGCCTCTGAATTCTTCGCTTCTGCATCTTGTGACTTATCCCTTTCCCTCAATGTAGACAAGAAAAACAGATTTTATTACTTGCTATCCTGTTGTCCAATCTTGGATATTAATTCAAAATACAATATTGCCTGAGATATTGTGTGTGTGCATGTGTGTGTGTATCTGCCAAAGTGTGCATGCACACATGTGTACAGGGTTTAGGGCTTACTCATAGGGCCTGTGTGATAACCCTCAGCATCTTTACCTCAAAGGTATTGGTCTTTCACTTGTAGCTTATTATAGCTAATTGGAGTTGAGAGATTCACTCAATTTCTTGCCCTGTGCATTGGAACCCAGTGCTGGGTTCTCATATTGTTAATTGTATATAGAGAAGGCTGAGGTCTGGGGATCCTCGTTAGAATCCAGCCCCTGAAAGAAAGTCACTGATAGAAATCTTTATCTTCAGTTAAGCACGAATAAATAAGGCAAAAGTGGAACTGTGGCTCAGTTCCTCTTGTAGCAGCCATGAGAAAATTAGTAATTGGCAGCACCTGGTCCCTGAGAGAAATCCTTAGCACTGGTTCAAAAAAAGAAAGAAAATAATGAAAAAAATTAAAACTTGCTGAGGAATCCATAAGGATAAACGTGCCTGTGAATAATCTTGTCATTTCAGATTCCCTGAAGAGCTTATGTCTCTATATTTTATCAAGATTTTTAAAAGATATTTACATATTTTCTATCTTTCTTAAACAGAGATAGCCATCCACAAAACACAAACACAAACTCTCACACAGTATACCACCCACCCATAAGTGTCTGGCTATGTATATATGTATAGTCATATGTATTGATCTGTCTCTCTATACTAATATATAAATGCATAACCATATGTATTTAGACAAACAGGAAACATACATAGATAGGTCTCAGGCATTTCCAGATTTTGTGCAAGTCTTCTGAGTGCAACTTACCATTGTATTGTTTGTCAAGATAGAGTCCCTCTAACTTTTGGCCAGCTTCTTGTCCTTTGATACTTTTTTCTGCCAGTCCTGGGTTTTGAACGCTAGGCTTGGATGCTGTCACTGAGCTTGAGCTTCTTGCATTCAGTAGTTTATTGCAGATAAGAGTCTCATGGAGTTTCTGTCCTGGGCTGGCTTTGAATTGTGATCCTCAGATCTCAAACTCCTGAGTAGCTAGGATGACAGTCTTGAGCTACCAGTACCTGGTTCCTTTGCCTCTTTTACCCTTTTTTTTGGCCCCACCACAGCCATGGTATCTACCTTCCTATGTTCTCTCCACCTGCCCCCACACAGGGGTCTGACAGATGCTTTCCACCCACTTATTCATGTCCTCCTCTGTATAGGCTGACAGCTAAGACATGCACTCACTTGTCTGGATGCCAAACAAAAAGCCATGTGATTGTTTCTCAATCTGGAACATCCTATCAGGTTTATAGCACCACAGAGGGTCAGGTTGATGCTCCTCCAGGGCTTCTTAAATTTTTCTCATATTAATCCCCAACACGTTTGTCATAACTTGTCCAGCTAATTCATGGACTAAACCAGCATTCCCTACAAAATTAGATCCCAATACCATGAGGACACTCAAGGGTGCATTAGGAGTGTGACCTGCAGGTGGATGTGAGCCTGTCTAAGTTGGAGGGGATTTCTCCACCACAGGAAATGGAATACAAATTTAGAATCTGCTTTCATGAGGTGACAATCTCTGGCAGATGTTCTTATCAAATGTGGCACTGCCTACTTCCAGCTTAAAACATGGGTTGATGACCCAGCATAACAGAGAATGTATTCACCCCGGCCCAACACATAGGCTGGGACCCTGAACTTTCAGGTAGCATTTGGCTTTGAAGGTCATGAGATCTTAGTCTACAAATGATGAGCCCCCTCCCGTGAGGCATAGCAAACGGAGCCAAAGTGCAACCCAGTTAAGCACCAGATCAAGCTTCCCTTCTTCAGTAGGGTATGGTTTGAAAACTGTGCATAGCTTCTGTTTGAAGCCAGTCCAGAAAGGATAGTCCATGAAACTCTCATTTCCAGTTAACTGCCAAGAAAAAGCCAAAGATAGAGATGAAGCTCAAGAGAGCTAGAGAACCATCTGAAAAGAATGGTTACACCCTGCAACATCCTCATTATCTGATCTTGAAAACATCTCTGCGTGCATGCCAGCATGCAGCCAGCATCTGGGGGTGACAGTGACCCCTGCGCCCATAGGCAATCTGCACTGTCTCTGACATCTGTAATGTGAACCTCATTCTGTTGGGTTTGTGAAGCGGTGTCAACCCTGCAGAAGGAACCAACTGTGCCCTAACTCCCACTGTCCCCTGGGGCCCCTAGCATTCCCCCATCTGCACCCCTCCTGTGGCTTCTGATCCTAGGGAGCCCTCCTGCCCTGTCCAACACTCACATGAAGTGCATATTTCTTCTCCTGGGGCAACTTCTCCACAGAGAGTACATGACATGCCCACTCTCCAGGCACGGGGAGATCCTGTCAAAGTAGCAAATCAGTGATAAGGACATAAAGTGATGAATAGAATTTTAGATCCTGATGGTAGACAGTCTGCAAAATCCAAGGGAGAATGGAATTGGAGGGGACCAGGGATCAGGATGTGGGCATGGAGCTTCCCTGCCAAGGGGGTGGGGGAAGTCACAGGCTGGGGGATGCACAGGATGATCCATGGGCCCTGTGCAGCTACTGGGTCACCCCCTTCTGCATCTCAGCCTTTGGCTTTGAGCTCTGTGATCGTCAAGATGTGCACAGTCTGTACTCTGGCTGGCAGAAGAAAGGACCCTGGGAAGACAATTGTAGACCCTTTGTGAGTGTAGGAAGGGGTAGGCTGGACACCCAGTCCAAGAGGAGCTAAAACTGGAGTCGAGGGGTGTGCAAGGAGTGGGTGTGAGGGTTGTGGGCAGTCACAGTCACGGCAGAGGTGGCTCTGTCTGTGGGGTGAGTGCCTCCCTGCAGGCACAGTACTGGACATATCAGAGATCCACATGAAAAGGAAAAGCTGGAAATGGCACTATGGTTCAAATGGTAGAGCATCAACCTTGAGCAAAAGAGCTCAGGGACAGTACCCAGGACCTGAGTTCAAGCCTCATGACTGTAAAAGAAAAAGAACCAGGACTATGAGAGGGAACCTGGTACTCTCTTGGTCTAATCAGACACAAGAAGAGGCCGGGATAGGCTGTGGAAAAACACAGAGAACATCTTCCCCCAGCTCATCCTGTCCTGTATGCTGGGGCAGCCATGTAACTAGGGCTACGGTGAGATCATCTTCACCCCTGTGCTGCCATCTGAATTGTAGGCCTCTGTCCTGGCATGGGGTGTCCTGATGGCTGAGCAGGTGCCCTAACCCTAGATGGAGAGCAGCCACTGACTGTGGTAGCTAAGGAGAGATCTGTTCCATAGCTATCAGGCCACCCAGCATGGGAGCCATAACCACCCCTCACCCAGGTAGAGGCCAATGGTTTTCCAGGTGCTACTAATATTGCCCCACCCCTAGCTCTGGGTACACGTGACATTCCCTCCACAAGGAGCAGGACTAAGTGAAGGACCAGGAAGCTGCCTATGGGCTTCAGATGATGGCCAGGCTGGCACTACAGATGGCCTCACTCTGTCACCACCTTCCCCTGCCTCCATCATTCCTCCATCATGCCTCTCTACCTCCCACCCATTAACCTTGGAAACCAATGAACTGGGCTCTCATCATTCCTCTCATCTCTTCACCCACCTTGCCATGCGTCCATCCCTCTGTCACTTCCACCCCACACACATCCCACCCCCAGCCACCCTGTAGCTTATGAGGATCCCAGAGGAAGCTCTTGGTGAAGGGCTTTTGACCACAAAACAGTTACTATCACCCGCTCCGGCCTGATCCACCACAGAATGAGAACAGCCAAGCAGGCACACACTGCAGCAGAGTTGCTCTGCTGCCACCCTGATTTCTTCATGGCCAGGACTTGGCTCTCCTCAGCCTCCCAGCTCAGGAACCAGAACATTGTGCTTTCACAGAGCCATGGCTTCCAGTCTCCATGGACACAATGACATCAAGGTGATGCCAACTTCCCCATCTCTATATACTTCTAACTATGGGATGGGAGCTGAGGTTCTCTTCTGTGACTCCATCCGCTAAGAGGCTCATGCAGATTTCTATCCTTTGCTCATCATGGTGACTCTTTGGTTAACAAGTCACTGCTGGGCTTCCAATTCACCACATATAGAACCCATACTCCAACACTTTTCTTAGAAGGACTGATGACTTTTAAATATTCTCTAGTTTTAAATTTCTAGTTCCTTCTCTCTTTCATTTATATATTTCCCTTCCTCACATACTTCCCTTTTTTTACCTTCCTTCTTTCATTCCTGGCCTTGAACTCAAGACCTGGAGCTTTTTCTTAGCTTTTCTTTGCTCAAGGTAGCACTCTAGCTCTTGAGCCACAGCTCTACTTCAATCTTTGTTCTTGCTCTAAACTGGGAGTATGAGTCTCATGCATTTTTCCCTTTGCTGGGTTGGTTTTAAACCACAATACTAAGATCAGGATCCTGAATATGCATCGGATTACAGGTATTATATAATCAAAACAAATTCCTGATTTCTTTTTTAGACATAATTAGTTCTTTCAGGTGAGCCACCAGCCACACATGCAAGAGCAATGCAGGATCCCAGCATTCATCTTGTCTCCAGTCTTATTCCATCCATCTCACAATGGTCATCTAAAACACCCTGCTGCATGCCTGAAGTCGCAAGGAACGTTCTCAACGCCATGAGAAGCCCCCTTAAGCTCTGCCTCAGATATGCCCAGCCCCCATCCCACTTCCACATGAGCATTTGTTTAGGAGAAATTGCCTGAGTACATCATCATCTTTTCCTCACCATTCAAATTTCATCTTTGGAGTCATTTCTCCCAGACAAAGGGGAACATGATCCATGGTTTGATAGCAGCTCCAGCTTCATAATCCCAGCCACCAACACCCCCCCATTACCCTGCCAGACACCTGAATTCAAGAACAATGTTTTCACTACCCCTGACTCTTATCAAATGTTTTAACTTATACAGTGCATTAAAATAATTTTACTAAATGGAATAAACACATGGCATCAAGCTTCAGAATCTTTGCACCTGAACTTTTAGTGAATCACAGACACACCAGCATTTCTGTAGCCAACAGAAATCTTAGCTTTGAGATTTCAGCATTCCTGGTATCCAAGTTTGGATGTGCTAACACTGCCCTTAATGGGGCACTTCAATCACACAATCCCACAACAATCAATGTCATTTGACATTCACTGGTAGGTGGTGCTAAGAAAAAGACTGATGTGCCAACTCCATGCTGGCTTGACCTATGCCATCTTCAAACCTGGAGCAAGTGGGGCTCCTCTCTTCATGACATCTTTTGTGTACTACCCCAGGAGGACCTTTACCTTGAGACAAAATTATGAAGACTATCTCTACCAGCAACGATTCCAGTGAGATATGCCTACATGGATAAAGCTAAAATCTCACTAAAGTGAGGTTGTTGGCAGTGCTGGAGCCTGAACTCAGGGCCTGGGCACTAAGCATTTGTACTCAAGACTAGCCCTTTACCACTTGAGCCCAAATTCCATTCCCAGCTGTTTTTCTTTTTGCTAGCAAGAATCTATCAGACTTTCCTGTTCTAGGTGACTTGGAACTTCCATACTCAGATCTCAGCCTCCTGACCAGCCTGGATTAAAAGTGTGGATCAGCCATGCGCCACACCTGAGGACTTTTGCCAGCACATTTTTTCCCAAAAATTAGAAGAGGAAGATGTGGGAGGGTTGGGCTCATCCTGCCCTGCATATGAAGGAGAGCATCAGCGCCTGAACTTCATTCCCTGTTGTAGGCTGCTGGAGGAAAAGGAAGCAAATAGGCACAGGCTGGCAGCAGAAGCCACAGAACAACTTGTGACCAAGACTCCCAGAGCAGACCTCAGAATCAATGACAGAGTTGGATCTACCCAGTAACAGAGGCAGTGGTGACACCTGAAACTGCGCGTTTGAACCTTTGCTGCTAGTAAACAGGGCCACCTATGTCTCAATGAGAAAGGTGAGATTTGGGTGGAGAAGGTGAGATTAAACATTATGTATCATGCAAGAAGACAGAGTATAAGGGGTCTTTTATTATTCCAAGTGAACTTTTGGATTTCCTCTCCTGTGTCTTTAAAGAATGACATTGGGATATTGATGAATATTGCACTGAATTTGTAGATAGTCCTTATCAAGATTGCCATTTTTACAATATTACTTCTTCCAAAGCAGGAGCATAGGTTTTTGCATTTCCTCAGTTCTGCGTTAATTTCCTTCTCCAGGGTTTATAGTTCCATCAAAAAGGTGCTTTACATTCTAAGTTAATTCCTAGGTATTTTATTTTCTTTGATAGCAAAATGAGTTGCTATCCTGATTCTTGCCTCATTCCTCTCATTTGTTGGCATATAGGAAGGCAGTTGACATTGAGGGTTAATTTTATACCCTGCTACCTTACCAAAGTTTTATATCAGCTCAAGCAGCTTCGGAGTAGAGTCTATAGGGTTCTTTAAATACAGAATCATGTCACCTGTAAGGAGAGAAAGTTTCAGTTCCTCTTTCCCTTTTCCTCCTCACTCCAGTTAGAATGGCCAAGATCCAGAAATCTAATAACGTATGCTGGAGGGGATGTGGCCAGGAGGGATCACTACTACACTGCTGGTGGGATTGCAAACTCGTTCAACCACTATGGAAAGCACTATGGCAGTATCCCAAAAAGACTAAACATAGAGCTCCCCTGTGATCCAGCAATTTCACTACTTGCCAATCGTCCAGATAGGACACACTAAATTCACTAGAACAATAACATTTATCACAGCACTATTTATTATAACAAAGGTATGGAACCAACCCAGATGCCCGTCAGTTGATGAGTAGATCAAATATTTTATTTTTACACAATGGAATTCTGTGCTTCTGTCAGAAAGAATGACATAGACGAATTTGTAAGGAAATAGAAAGACTGTAAAGTTTAGAAATTAGTTTCTGTCTCCTTCTCTCTCTCCTTCTCTATCTCTGTAAAATTTAGAAGTTCCTGTTTCTCTCTCTTTTCTCTCTTTCTCTCTCTCTTTCTCTCTCTCTCTCTCTCTCTCTCTCTCTCTCTCTCTCTCTCTCTCTCTCTCTCTCTCTCTCTCTGTCTCTCTCTCTCTGTCTCTCTCCAATCCTTAGGCTTGAACTCAGGGCCTGAGCTACTTTTGCTCAAGGTTAGCACTCTACCATTTGAACCACAGTGCTGCTTCTGGCTTGCTCTTTTCACGTAGTATTGAGGAATCTAACCCAGGCCTTCATCCTTGATAGGTTAGCACTCTACCCCTAAGCCACACAGTCAGCTTTTAGAGGTTTCTGACAAAGGTTTTCCTACATGCTATTATTTCTTCTGTGAGTGCTCTTAATGCTTGCTGAAGGTTGACTTTGTTTAGAAGACTTACCCTAATGCTCCCATATACAGAGATTCTATATATAGCTAAATGTTTTTCATTACTCAGAATTTCTCTATTGTGTGTGTTCTGAAATGTACTGAAGACTGACTTCTGATTAAAAGTCATTGCACATTTGTTCTATTCATTAGTTTTCTTTTCTTCTATGGGAATCAGGTTTGTGGTGAACACAGAAGTATGCCTTCCAGGTCAAACACTTTCCACACTTGTAATATTCATAAGGTTTTTCTCTCCTATGTGCATTTTATACTTAGTCATGCGTTCATGATGGATTTTTCATATTCTTATATTCATACAATTTTTATCCTGTGTCTGTGTGGTATCATGCAAACTCAACTATGAGTTCTTCAAAAAAATTTCCCTTTCATTTTATTCATAGGATTCTATCCTGTGGGTGTTTAGTGATAAATCTTGACTTGTGCCTTCTGGGGAAAAGACTGAACATTTGCTACATTCATTAAGGGTTTTATCTTGTGTTGGTTCTGTGACACAAGCTGAGTTTTCTTCCACAGACTAAAAAGTCTTTCCTATTTATTACTTTGCTAAGGCTTCTCATATGTGTGAACTCTCTTACGCTTCCTGAAGGGTGAATACTGCACGAAAGACTTTCAACTTTGGTTATATTCCTAAGGTTTCTAATATGTGTGAATTCTGTTATGCCTCCTGTAATGTGACTTCCATCTGAAGGTCTTACCACATTTGATGCACTCGTACAGTTTCTCTCCTGTGTGTGTTCTCTGATGCAATTTGAGGGAAGACTTCCATTTGAAAGACATTCCACATCGGTTACATTCATAAGGTTTTTCTCCTGTTTGAGTTGTCTTATGCATGTTGAGGTTTGGCTTGTGTGAAGGACTTTCCCCATATGTTACACTCATAAGGTGTTTCTCCTGAGTATATTCTCTGATGAACATGGAGTTTTACCTTCCATTTGAAAGACTTTCCGCATTCACTACATGCATAAGTTTTCTCTCCTGTGTGTGTTCTATTATGCCCATCAAGATATGACTTCCACTTGAAGGTCTTTCCACATTTGTTGCACACATAAGGTTTCTCTCCTGTGTGTGTTCTTTGATGCAATTTGAGGGAAGATTTCTGTCTGAAAGACTTTACACATTGGTTACATTCATAAGGTTTCACTCCTGTGTGTATTCTCTGATGAACACGAAGTTTTCCCTTCCCTTGGAAAGACTTTCCACATTCATTACACTTATAAGATTTCTCTCCTGTGTGTGTTATTTGATGAACTCGAAGGTGTATCTTCTGGGTGAAATACTTTTCACATTTGTTACATTCATAAGGTTTCTCTTCTGTGTGTCTTCTCTGGTGCAAAGTGAGGTATGATTTCAGTCTAAAAGTCTTCCCACATTTATCCCATTAAAGATTTCTCTTCTGTGTGAGATCTCTGATGTGTGCTGAGAGCTGAATTCTGGGCAGAAATTTTATTACGTTCCTCATATTCATAAGGTTTGTCTTCTCTTGGAGATCGAGTTTGGAGCGTCAGGTCTGACTCCTCAGAAATTAATTTTCACACTTGATGTACGCATCACATATCTCAGGATATTGGCTCTGAGGTATTGTAAGGCGTATTTCATTACTGAAAGATTTCTCACATTCACTACATGTATGAGGAGTCTCTCCTGTGTACATTTTCGGATGTGTAGTGATGGTCGGTGTTAAGTACAATATTTTTCATCACACAGTACATTTAGCAGTTTTCCTCCCTCCCTGAAGAATTTCTTGGGCAGGGAGAACAGAATTATGATACTGCAGATCTTTTGGACTGTCACAATCATGAAGAAAATGCTCTGAATATCCGATGGATTTTTTAAGAACAGGAGACATACGAGATCTATATGCAGCATGCATCTCATCAGGCTTAGGAGAGAGAAGCATGTTCTGACACTTAATGAACTCCTCAGTCCTCACCCCTAAGTTGTTGCCGTTATTACTAATCAGCTCTGGATTATGTGTAGAGCTCAAATTTAAAGTTGTTGCTAATCTCTCGTTTTCCTCCACTTTGATACTACTTGCAACTGCTACTTCACAAAGACATTCATGTGGACTTTCCTGGCAGGTCTTGAACACATTTTCCATTACTTGGACATCTAAAATGAGTCATAGAAAAAAAGACACAAACATACATGAGATACAAATATTCCTTACTGTAAAGGTAATGACTTTACTTTCCCATCCTAAGTGTTAGATATTTTAAAATATAAAAGTGGAAATTGATTTGTGAGAAATATATGCTTTTCTCCCTAACGTATTAAGAAAATGATATTTTACAATGACCAATAATGTTTTACTGTGTTTTAGTTCTCTTTTTATATCACAGGAAATATTTATTGAAATTATCCAACTATGTATTGCTACAGTTTTAAGCTGAATACTACCTATACTATACCTGAAGATGTTTTTTTTCAAATACTGTTTTGTTTATACATTGAGGAATAGCTGCCTTTCTTTTATTTTTGAGAAATAATCTAAATACTGTGCTGTTTTGCATCTTTTTAAAACTTTTTTTTCTTTTCTTTTCTTTTTTTTGTAGTTCATAGGCCTCGGCCCTGTCCCTGAACACTTCAGCAGAAGACTATAACCCCTATCCTTGAGCTACAGCCCCACTTCCTGTTTTCTAGAGTCAACTACAGATAAGAGTCTCAGGTCCTGAGTAGCAGATAGGATTACCTTACCCAGTTTCAATGCTGTTTGCTTATTAACCATTAAGTGAGGAACACGAATTTTTTCTAGATTCAGCGGCCACAAGTTTGGTTTATATGTCTGTTTGCCTTTGATCCAAGCAAGAACGATTCTTGAGAGTAAGGACTTACACCTATATCCCTTCAGTTACAATTTCTCACTAAAGTCTCAATTTAGGTATTTGTGGGAATTTTGAAATTTGTTTCTTTCCATTTGAAGTCTTATAAAAATTCCTTTTCTAACACTCCTGTCCCTCAGAACCATGGAAGACCAGAAAATCCCCAGCTCATTGTCTAGTTAATTTTCTTACGTTGATTGAAACTTTGTTGTTTTTTTTTCTTCCATCCCTGGGTTTGAACTTAGGACCTAACCACTGTCCTTGGGTTTTCTCAAGACTAGAACCCTACCAATGAAGTCATTACTTCTGGCTTTTTCCATGTATGTGGTAATAAGGAATCAAACCTGTGTCTTTGTGCATGCTAGGCAAGCACTCTACCACTAGGCTCAATTTCTGGTGGAAAGGTCTGGTTCTGAATACCAGTCTCTTCCTACCAGCAAAAAGATATTATCCTTATCAGAGAATAATGCCCTGACTTATTCCTTGTTTGCTCAATCATTTATAGTCTTAGTTTTAAAGAAATGAAAGATCATTCTTTCTTTCTTTCTTTCTTTCTTTCTTTCTTTCTTTCTTCCTTTCCTTCCTTCCCTCTTTCTTCCCTTTTTCTTCTTTCTTTCTTTCTTTCTTTCTTTCTTTCTTTCTTTCTTTCTTTCTTTCTTTCTATCTTTCTTTCTTTCTTGTTTTGCAGTCATGGGACTTGAATTCTAGACCTGGCTGTTCTTCCTGAGCTCTTCAGCTCAAGGCTACTGCCCTATGTCTTTAGCCTCAACCCCACTTCTCATTTTCTATTTGTTCATTGGAGAGAAGAGTCTAAGGTGTTTTTGTGATAGGTCCGTCTTTGAACCTTGATCCTCAGATCTCAGCCTCCTAAGTAGCTAGGATTACAGGCATGAGCCACGGGCTCATGGCGTTCTCATTTTATTTTGTTTCACAGTGATTTCTACAGAGAAATCTAACTTTAACTCTACTGCCACATAGAATTCGTCCTATCACCCTATGATTCTTGGTGCCGGTGGTTTGGGCTAGCATGCACAAAGACCTGGTTCAGTTCCTTGGTACTACATACAAAGAAAAAGCCAGAAGTGGTGCTATGACTCAAGAAGTAGAGAGCTAGCCTTGAGAAAACAAAAGGACCATGCTCAGGCCCTGAGACCAGGCATAGGATTGGGAAAAGAAAATGATTCTTGATTCATTCACAAAGAATTCCATAGGTTCCACGCAGGATTTAGGGTAACTAAGAATATTATTGCTCAGTACCTCACAACATGAACTTACCAATGGGGCTCAGGCTCCAACATCAATATGAAGATGCATTCACTCACCTGTGATATTCTTGTCAGAGGAATTTCCTATCCAGAGTTCTGCACAGTGCTCTAGCTTGTCAATTAATACAGGTTTGGGAACACAGGGCCCTGTATATTAGAAACAGTAGAGAATTATTGCTTATGCTGTGTCATCATTGCTTTAAGTTCGCAGACATCCTACTCACAAGTTATCTATTAAATATTTTTTCTCATTTCTCACTGGCTCCATGGTTGACTTTTCCCCAGCTCTGGATTCATTTTGTATGGCATAAACTTAGCTATCTTGTTCAAGGCTAGAAAAATACCAGTTTGAGTCCCAGCTCCACTTACATGCATAGGTCTTCATGCATGCTAGGCAAGCACTCAATCACAAAGTCAAACTCTTGATATTCCACTAACATTTTTGAGGGGTTACTTGGAGTTATAGAGTTTCATGGCAATTTTTATGCCATTGCTGGCTTCAAATTAGAATTCTTAGATTTCTTCCTCCTGAATATTTTAAGATTACAGGCATGAAACATTGCACCTAGTGCCAGGTTTCCATTATAAACTCACTGTTTAGTGATTTGTAGATCCTATTTCCAATAATGATATATATTCTATTCTGGATGGTTTATCCACTTACAATTACAGTGTAAGTTGGAATGTCGTCTCCATTAGAGGAAACATAATTTAGAACTGTTGTCAAAGTATTCTGAAGGTATCCTGAAGAATGAGTACAAAATTACCTTAGGTTTTCTTTAGAAAGTAATGATATTTCTCAGGGCCTGGAATCTTTCATTTAAATAGTATTGAAAGTTTGATAAACATTCACGTATCTGCAAAATAACAAGGCACTTGGCCTTGCAAGTGAATTTGACTTTTGCTCACCTAAGGACACCAGGTTGCTGTAGGTCTCCAGCATTACATCTCTGTACAGGGTCCTCTGAGCATTGTTCAGATGCTGCCACTCCTCCCAGCTGAAATCCACAGCTACATCATCAAATGACACCAGCTTCTGGAATGGCACATTTTCATCAAGTAATTAGCAATGAGTTATAAACACACCATGTCTGGAATTTTATTCTTTTTTTGTTGGAATTGTATTCCTTTACTTAAATGTTTAGACTTACATGAAATATTGACCTGAAAAGCTTAGGGATGGTGCCTAGGCCCAGAGTTCAAGTCCCAAGACCCACAAAAAAATAAAAAGGCAAGCCAGGTGTTGGTGGCTCACGCCTGTCATCCTAGCTACTCAGGAGACTGAGATCTGAGGACCATGGTTCAAAGCCAGCCTAGCACAAAATTATATGAGACGCCTTTCCAATTACCCACCATAAAATGTTTAATGGCTTGTGGCATATCATGGTAGAGCAATTGTGGTATCGACAAAAATAAGTCGGGGGAGTAGATTTAGGTTATAAATGGAATTATTCCTTTGAAAAGGAACTACATTATATGATGACATATGCTGGTACTGTGAGAATATTGCAAAATCTTAGGGTATCAAGTAATAATACTGTGAAGTACACCCAGAATGTTAATGTTCTATGTCTGGCATAATAATCACTTGGGGAAGAAACTTTTTTTCTTTTTTTTGGCTGGGGGATTTGTAAGGCTTGAACTCTGGGCCTGGGCACTGTTCCTGAGCTCTTCAACTCAAGGCTATCACCCTACCTATGAAGCCACAGTGCCATTTCCCATATTCTAGTGGTTAACTGTGGATGAGAGTCTCATAGACTTTCTAATGCCCAGGCTGGCTTTGAACCAAAACTTTAGATATCAGCCTGATATCTGAGTAGCTAGGATTACAGGTAGAAGTCACTGCACCTGGCAAGAAATTTATTTCTTGCTGTTTTATACTACAAATTTACTGTATGTTTTACTTTTTCAAAAGGACTGAGGATGACCTTTGTTCTGTATGTAATGGGAAGAGGGGTAGGGAGCTGTGAGCAGAAGGACTGAGGGGCAATACGCAGGGTAGGACAATAGCCTTAAACTAAAGAGCTCACGGCCCAAGGTCCAAGCCCCATGAGTTTCCCCACTACCCCACAAAAAAAGGGAAAAAAATTGGAGATTGGAGAGGATTATCTAAAAAGAATATATAGAAATAGTAGTTCAAAATGTAGAAAGAAGTTCAATATTAACAGTCATGAGAAAAATTAAAATTACAATGAAATCATTGCTTTATGTATATTAATATAAATATAGTTTTAAACAAAAAGATCCACATACACACACACAAACACACACACACACACACACGCATACAAAAAAACAACTTTCAAAGTCTAACTATTACTGGGAAGGTAGTGAGAAGAAGTAGAACTTTGGAATAGTTCTGCAAGGAATATAAAACAATCAAAAATTGCATGGAGAGTGCTAAAAATGTACTAAATATAGAATTACATAGAAATATGGTCCAACACTTCTATTTCTAGATTTGTACCTAATGGAAGAGAAAGCAGAGACTAGAACAAATATGTGGAGAATCCATTCACAACAATTAATAATAATCCAAAGATAGAAATATGCAAAACAATGCATTGAAAAGGAAGAACATTTTACTATATTTTACAGATGAATCTTGATTACAGTAAACTAAAAATACAGCAGTCATAAAGGAAGAGCTAGGGTATGTTTTCCCTTCCAGAGCTTCCAAGGATCAACAAACCCTTAGAGCCAAAAAGCACGATGGTTCCAGAGAATGGAGTAGAGAGGAACAGGAGCTGAATGTTTAATGATTATACATGGAAGATGAAAATTGCTCTAGATGGGTAGAATGAAGAGAGAACTGTACCCTAAACAATGGTTATGTAGCCACAAAGGATGGGACACACCTATACTCCCTGATCTTGGGAAACTCAAGAAGGATTTCTAGCCATCCTGGATGCATGGAAAGATCTATCATAAAAACTCATGTGGAGGGGCTGGGAGTTTGGCATAGTTGTAGAGTGCTTGTATGAAGACGAAGGTTCAATTCCGCAGTACCACATACACAGAAAAAACCAGAAGTAGTGCTGTGGCTCAAGTAGAAGATCACTAGGCTTGAGGAAAGCTGAAGGACAGTGCTCAAACCGAGTTTCAAAAAAACCCAGAAATCTGAGCATGATGTGGCGGTGCCTCACTTCTACAATCCTAGCTACGCAGGAGGCTGAGATCTGAGGATCAAGGTTTAAAGCCATCCTGGCACAAAAAGACCTGAGACACTTATCTCCAATTTACCTTTAGAAAATGGGAAGTGGGGCTTGGTTCCAGGGTAAGGTGGTAGCCTGGAGGTGAAGAGCTCAGGGATAGTGCCCAGGCTGAGTTCAAGATCTATGACCCACCAAAAAAAACCCAAAAAACAAAAAATAAGATGGAAAATATTAGATTCTGTGAATTTTATCAAGCATATAAATGTCTTTTTTTACGGTTGAAATAACAAATTGTTTGGAAAAAAGTTTTTACCTAGAAATGGACACTACAAATGGAATTAACAACAAACACAAAAAATGCAAAAGATACAAATTATCACAATATGGGTATCCTGCTTCTGTATCTTTCATGACTCCTGTTCAAATGAGTCACATATTCTGAATCATTTCTCCCAGTCGATATATGCCACAAGTGTTAGCTTGTACTGTACTTCTTGGGAAATGAAAAGCAAATACTAAGCAAATGTGTGATAGATTTTGTCAACAGTGATATTTCAAATATAAATCCCTACTCATTGCATTATTTAATATCAATGCCGGAATCTAACTTACACTGGCAGAATCTTCAATCTTTTGAGAATCTTCAAAAGCGTGTGTAAATATTTAGGATCGTTATGTCTTCCTGGAGGATAGATCCCTTTAGTAGTATGTAGTAACCTTCTTTGTCTTTTCTTACTAATTTTAGTTTGAAGTCTATTTTATCTGATATGAGGATGGCAACTCCAGCCTGTTTATGGGGGCAGTTAGCTTGATAGAGTTTATTCCAACCTCTCACTTTCAAAAGATGATTGTTTTTGGGTAAGATGTGTCTCTTGAAGACAGCAGAACGATGACTCTTGCTTTTTGATCCAACTAGACAGCCTATGCCGATTAATTGGAGAGTTAAGTCCATTGATATTGAGAGTTAGGATTGAGAGATATTTATTAGTTCCTACCATTTTTAAAAGCTTTTAGTAGGCCCTGTGTCTTGACAGTTCTTGTGGTCCTTAGATGGTATGCTGTTTAGGTGCCATTTCTTTCCCTATATTGCATTTATTTTGGTTTTCTATGTATAGAGCATCTTTGAGAATTTTCTGTAGTGTTGGTTTTGTTTCGACATATTGTTGCAGCTTTTCCCTGGAATGGAATGTTTTTATTGTTCCTCAGTTATGAATGAGACCTTAGCTGGCTACAGTATTCTTGGTTGGTAGTTATTTGATTTAAGGGCATGACATATATGCTTCCAGTCACTTCGTGCTTGCATGGTCTCTGCTGAGAAATCTGGGGTTATTCTGATTGATTTGCCTTTGTAGGTAACTGATCCCTTTTCCCTGGCTGCCTTTAGGATCTTTCCTTTCGATTTTATTGAACCAGTTCGGATCACAATGTGGCGGTGGGATGTTCTTTTCTGGTCAGGTCTGTTTGGGGTTCTAAAAGCTTCTCATATCTGAATGGGCCTACCCTTCTGGATATTTGGGAAATTCTCTGAGATGATTCCCTGAAGTATATTTCCAATACCATTGACCTCTTTCTCCACGCCCTCCTCAATACCAACTAGCCTTAAATTAGGCTTCCTAATTGTATCTTGGACCTCCTGAAGCGCTCTCTCATATTTCCTAGATTTGGATTGACTCATTTTCTGTTCTTTATAATACCTAAATTATCTTCAGCCCCGGAAATTCTCTCCTCTGCATTGTCTAACCTGCTATCAAAGCTATCTACTTTATTTTTCCTCTCCCTTGCTTCTAATCGCTCACTTTTGATGCCTTGCATCTCTTGTTTTAGATCATGTATGGTTTTCTTTATCTCCCTGATTTCCATTTGAGTGGTTAGCTCAGTAGCTTTATTTTCTTTGGACATTTGCTGGAGTTTGGTGGAGTTTTTATTTGTGGATTCTATGAATTCATCCATCTTTCTTGAAAAACCTTTAATATGGCCTCCTTTATGGCTTCTTCTTTCTCACTTATCACCTTGTTTTTGCTTTCCTCTTGTTCAGCTATGGCTTCCTCAATTATCTCTTTCTTTATATTTTCACATTTTTCATTAATGATGTTTATGAATTGCATTTGTGTAGCACTTGGAAGACTCTCCTCTAGGTTTGCCAGTGACTGTTCCATTGTCTGTTTATATTGGGTGGGGGATGTTGTTTCTTGATTTGACATTTTTCTTGAGTTTCTTGTTCTGCCCATTTGAAAATGGGAGCAAGATTACTACTAAATACGATTATAGTTTTTCAGATATAACCAACCTAGACCTCTGTAGCTGGCAGACACTAGATGTTCACAAGTTTTGATTGGTATTATCACTCTTTCTTTTTGTGCACTTACAGACCAGTCTAATACAACCACTGATAAGCGATTTATACCCAAAACAATAAGCCTCTCAATCCAATCTCTATTGTCTTTAAGTCCCTCTGAGCCTAGAGAATAATTAACCACCTACATATACAATATTGCTCAACAGCCATCAAGTGTAGATCCGTGCAGTAGAAGGGTTGAAAGACGATCAGAGGTCCAGAGATACAAAAAAAGAATGAGAGAGGTCAGGGGAGGTACAAGAGGATTAACGTAGGAGTGTAAGAATATTGTAGTCATGAAGAAAAGGTATAGCATATGGATAACTGACCTAAGTTGGTAAGTAGGTAGCATATTTGAGTACAAAGTTTGGAAAGTATTAGAATAAAACTTATGTGTTGCTGCACGACTAGCTCTTAGCCCAATCAGAGGCCTCACAGTGGACCATGGGATGGATCTGTTTTTCTTGTCTAGGTTGAGGGAAAGGGGTATTTCACAAGATGCAGAAGCGAAGATTTCAGAAGAAAATGCTGTGAGTGAATTAGCTCGTAAAAAGCATTTTTATTTTCTTTTATCTTTCTGCCAGTCTTGGGGCTTGAATTCAGGGCCTGAGCACTGTCCTCGGGTTTTCTCAGGTCTAGCCCTCTGCCACTTGAGCCACAATGCCTCATCTAGATTTTCTATATATGTGATACTGAGCAATAAAACCCAGATCTTCATGGATGCTAGGCAAGCACTCTACCACTATGCCAAACGCTCAACCCTGACATAGTAATTATAAAGTCATCATCATCATATCAAAATATCCTTTCTCCTACAAAGAATGAACACTTATCTATGTGTGTAATGCTTTTTTTTTTAATTTCACTAATTCTTCTGTGTTTTTCCCTCTTGCATTTTTTACACATGACAGCAAAGCTAATCATGAGGAAAAAATTGATTAGGATACAGAAACCTAATAATATCTTAGTAGATTGACGTCAAAAATATGTGCAAGATGCCCTGTGTGTTTGACCTAGTGGTAGAGTCCTTGGCTACCACGCAAAAAGACTCAGGTTTGATTCCTCATTACCACATACATAGAAAATGCTGCAAGTGGTGCAGTGGCTCGGTGGGACAGCTAAAGCCTAAAGAAAGCCCAAGAACCAGGTTCACACTCTGAGGTCAATCCCAAGACTAGCAAAAACAAAAAAAATTCGACAAGGGGCAAAAGGCAATCAGAGATGCCACTGTGAAGTACATGTTTTGTAAAGGATGAGGGCAATATTGACCCTTAAGTTTGGATCTTACCTAAGAAAGGCTCCGTGAGCCTGAGACCAGACTGGTAGTTGGGCCTAGTCGAAGACATTGGGATTGGACCAGTAAGGTGTGCTGTTTACTACATCCACATGTATATTTTGAGATTGGAGGAGAGATTCAGCCTCCAGTATGTCTTTGGTGAGGTCTTCTGTGAGCAAGGATCTTTGGGCATGGGGCCTGAAAGGTGACCCTGCCTCCCTCACAATGGAACAGAATATGGAACCCTGGTAACCAAGCCACTGTAACTAACAACCAACTCAAGCCAGCTCACTTGGCCTGTGGCTCAGGAGGAAGAAAGATATTGCTGTGCTGTTGCCAAAGGTCAGGAAACTCGAGTCTCAGGCATGGAAGTTGTGGCTGTCTTACTCGAAGATGTACATGCTAGATCATTGCCAAGCCACAAATCCAGTATAACAGGCCTTTCTCTAAGAAGAAGGCCAGGAAAACCCAGGGCAACCTGATGAGGTATATTTCTAAGAAGAAATATATTTGACCCCATCATCCTCCCAACACACTACAACTTTCTTTTTTTCATTTTTTATTGTAATTAGTAAAAGGGTTAGATGATATTTGCCAGATAGAAGGTGCATTAATTCACATACATTGATACCCTTTCACATGTCTTGGTACCCTTTTCCCTCCAACACCAAACCCCCCACCCGTCTTGGTTTTCCCCCCTTCCCTATCAAATTTCAAATATCCAAATACAAATAAATTCAATATAACAGATGACAAAGTGAGATACTATACCAATATGGGATAACCAAGGGACAGCAAAGGAGATGAGAGACAACATAGTACATTAAGGACAACAATCATTCATTATGTGGCTTTTGTTTCAATACCATGGAGGTCCTTTCAATTAGCTTCACATTATATGGCCTTATATATGGCCTTTTCTCTATTGCAAATCTCTGTTAGTAGAGCCCAAGTTTTCTACTGATTATGACAAATGAGGGAAACCACTGAGCCTAAGTTCCTTTGAGTCTGGCTTACTTCACTTAATATGATTTGTTCTAAGTCTTTCCATTTCCTAACAAATGGGGCGATGTCATTCTTTCTGACAGCAGCATAGAATTCCATTGTGTACAAATACCACAACTTGTTGATCCACTCATCAACTGAGGGACATCTGGGTTGGTTCCATATCTTTGCTATGGAGAATAGTGCTGCAATGAACATTGTTGTGCTAGTGGGTTTAGTATGCCCTTGTTTCTGGATTGTTGGGTAAATGCCAAGTAGTGGAATTGCTGGGTGATTGAGGAGTTCTATGTTTAGCCTTTTGAGGCACTGCCACACTGCTTTACATAGTGGTTGAACGAGTTTGCACTCCCACCAACAGTGTAGAGTGTTCCCTCCTAGCCACATCCCCTCCAGCATATGTTGTCATTCGTTTTCCTGATCCTGGCCATTCTAACTGGAGTGAGGTGGAATCTTAGAGTTGTTTTGATTTGCATTTCTTTTATGACCAGAGTTGTGGAGCATTTCTTCATGTGTCTATAGGCCATTTTTGTTTCTTCTTCAGAGAAGACTCTCTTTAAGTATTTGGCCCATTTTTTACTGGGATGGGTGATACTTTGGAGGTTAGTTTTGGAGTGATTCAATTTTTTGAGTTGTTGATATATTTTAGATATGAGGCCTTTGTCCGTTGTTTGGTTGGTGAAGATCTTCTCCCACTCTGTAGGCTTCCTGATTAGTTTACTAGCTATATCCGTTGCCATACAAAAGCTCTGCAGTTTAATGCAGTCCCACTTACCAGCCTTTCTCTGATTTGTTGTGATTCTTGGTCCTTATTAAGAAAGTTTCGACTTGTGCCAAGGAGGCCTAGCGTATCTCCTATTCCTTCCTGTAAACTTTTCAGTGTGTCAGCTTTTACCTCCAGGTCTTTGATCGATTTGGAGTTAATTCTAGTGCAAGGTGACAAAGAAGGATCCAACTTTAGTTTTCTGCAGGTGCTTAACCAGTTCTGCCAGCACAACTTGTTGAAGAGGCTATCTTTCTTCCATTCTATTTTTTGGCTCCCTTGTCAAAGATTAGGTGGCCATAGGTCTGTGGTTTAATATCTGGGTCCGCAGTTCTATTCCATTGCACTTCAGGCCTGTTCTTGTGCCCGTAGAAGAATTATAGCTCTGTAATAGAGTCTAAAGTTTGGAATTGAAATTCCTCCAGCGCTATTCTTTCTGCTAAGGAGTGTTTTTGCTAAACGGGGTCTTTTATTATTCCATATGAAATTTTGAATTGCCTCTTCTATTTCTTTAAAGAATGACATTGGGGTGGTGATGGGTATTGCATTGAATTTGTAGATAGCCCTTGGCAAGATTGTCATTTTCACAATGTTGATTCTTCCAATCCAGGAGCATGGGAGGTTTTTCCATTTCCTTAATTCTGTTTAATTTCCGTTTTTAGGGTTTTAAAGTTTTCATCTAAACGGTCCTTTACATTCTTAGTTAAGCTAATTCCTAGGTACTTTATTTTCTTTGAGGCTATTGTGAAAGGAGTTTCTTTCCTGATTATTGCCTCGTTCCTCTCACTGTTGGTATAAAGGAAGGCAGTTGATTTATGAGGGTTGATTTTATGGCCTGCTACCCTTCCAAAGCTTTGAATCAGCTCAAGGAGCTTGGGAGTAGAGTCTATAGGATATTTTAAATATAGAATCATGTCATCTGCAAAGAGGGATAGTTTTATTTCCTCTTTCCCTACTTGGATCCCCTTTATGCTTGCTTCTTGCCTTATTGCACTGCCTAGGAATTCTAGTACTAAGTTAAAAAGGAGTGGAGAGAGTGGGCATCCTTGTCTCGTTCCTGATTTTAGAGGGAATGGCTTTAGATTTTCACCATTAAGTATAATACTGGCAGTGGGTTTCTCATACACTGCCTTTATTACATTGAGAAATGTTCCATGGTTTCCTAGTTTCTCCACATCTTTTAACATAAAGGAGTTTTGAATCTTGTCAAATGCCTTTCCGTATCTATGGAGACAATCATGTGATTTTTGTCCTTGCTCCTGTTGATGTGTCGAATTATATTAATTGATTTGTGTATGTTGAACCAGCTTTGCCTCCCTGTGATGAATCCAGTTTGATCATAGTGTATAATTTTTTTGATCAGTTGTTGTAGACGGTTGGCCAGTATTTTGTTGAGAAGTTTTGCATCGATGTTCATCAAAGAAATGGGTCTATAGTTCTCTTTCTTTGATGAATCTCTGTCTGGTTTGGGGATGAGGGATATACTGGCTTCACAGAATGAGTTTGGTAAAGAACCTTCATTTTCAATTTCGTTGAAGAGCTTGAGGAGTATTGATGTGAGCTCTGCTTTGAAGACCTTATAGAATTCAGCTGTGAATCCATCTAGCCCTGGGCTCTTTTTAAGTGGAAGTTGTCTAATTTCCATTTCTATTTCAGAGCTTGAAATAGGCCTGTTGAGTTGGGTTAGCTCTTCTTGGTTCAGTGTGGGTATGTTAACATTGTCTAGGAATTCATCCATTTCTTCCAGATTCTCAAATTTGTTGGCGTAAAGGATTGAGAAGTATTCCCTCATGATATTCTGGATCTTGGTCATTTCTGTCGTGATATTACCGTTTTCATCTGCGATTTTGCTTATTTCGATATACTCTCTTCTTTTTTTGGTAAGATTTGCTAAGGGCTTGTCAATTTTGTTAATTCTTTCAAAGAACCAACTCCTTGTTTTGTTGATTCTTTCTATAGTTTTTTTTTATTACAAATCATTTAATTCTGCTTTGATTTTAATAATTTTCTTTCTCCTAATGGGTTTAGGGTTGGTTTGTTGCTCTTTTTCCAGGAGATTCAGGTGAGACATTAACTAGTTGGTTTGCCATTTTTCCAACTTGCTGTTGTAGGCACTCAGCGCTATAAATTTTCCTCTGAGTACTGCCTTTGTTGTGTCCCTCAGGAGTTGATATTTGTGTGCTCCTTATTGTTAAATTTCATAAACAGTTGGATATCTGTTCTGATCTCTTCGATTACCCATTGTTTTTGATTCAACAATGTGTTGTTCAGTCTCCATGAGTTACAGGGTTTTCGTTGGTGGAGATGTGTGTTCAGTTCCAATTTGATGCCTTTATGGTCTGAGAGTGTGAATGGAATAATTTTAGTGTTTCTGAATCTGTCCAGGTTTGTTTTATGGCCTAAGATGTGGTCTATTTTGGAAAATGTTCCATGTGCTGCTGAGAAAAACGTATATTGTGTTGTTACTGGGTGGAATATTCTGCAGATGTCTGTTAGATCTAGTTGGTCTATATAGTTTTTCAGTTCTAAGGTTTTTCTGTTGAGTTTTTGCCTTGTTGTTCTTTCCATAGGTGAGAGTGGTGTGTTAAACTCACCAACAATCACTGTATTTCGATCTATGTATGGTTTCAGTGTAAGTAAAGTTTGCTTGATGAAGTTTGGAACTCCGGGATTGGGTGTGTAAATATTTAGGATCGTTATGTCTTCCTAGAGGAAAGATCCCTTTAGTAGTATGTAGTAACCTTCTTTGTCTTTTCTTACTAATTTTAGTTTGAAGTCTATTGTATCTGATATGAGGATGGCAACTCCAGCCTGTTTATGGGGGCAGTTAGCTTGATAGAGTTTATTCCAACCTCTCACTTTCAAAAGATGATTGTTTTTGGGTAAGATGTGTCTCTTGAAGACAGCAGAACGATGGCTCTTCTTTTTGATCCAACTAGACAGCCTATGCCGTTTCATTGGAGAGTTAAGTCCATTGATATTGAGAGTTAGGTTTGAGAGATATTTATTAGTTCCTACCATTTTTAAAAGCTTTTAGTAGGGCCTGTGTCTTGACAATTCTTGTGGTCCTTAGATGGTATGCTGTTTAGGTGCCATTTCTTTCCCTATATTGCATTTATTTTGGTTTTCTATGTATAGAGCATTTTGAGAATTCTCTGTAGTGTTGGTTTTGTTTCGACATATTGTTGCAGCGTTTCCCTGGAATGGAATGTTTTTATTGTTCCCTCAGTTATGAATGAGAGCTTAGCTGCCTACAGTATTCTTGATTGGTAGTTATTTGATTTAAGCGCATGACATATATGCTTCCAGTCACTTCGTGCTTGCATGGTCTCTGCTGAGAAATCTGGGGTTATTCTGATTGGTTTGCCTTTATAGGTTACTGATCCCTTTTCCCTGGCTGCCTTTAGGATCTTTCCTTTCGTTTCTATTGATCCAGTTCGGATCACAATGTGGCGGTGGCATGTTCTTTTCTGGTCAGGTCTGTTTGGGGTTCTAAAAGCTTCTCGCATGCGGATGGGCCTGCCCTTCTGGATATTTGGGAAATTCTATGAGATTATTCCCTGAAGTATATTTCCAATACCATTGACCTCTTTCTCCACGCCCTCCTCAATACCAACTAGCCTTAAATTAGGCTTCCTAATTGTATCTTGGACCTCCTGAAGCGCTCTCTCATATTTCCTAGATTTGGATGGACTCATTTTCTGTTCTTTCTCTATAATACCTAAATTATCTTCAGCCCCGGAAATTCTCTCCTCTGCATTGTCTAACCTGCTATCAAAGCTGTCTCCTTTATTTTTCATCTCCCTTGCTTCTAATTGCTCACTTTTGATGCCTTGCATCTCTTGTTTTAGATCATGTATGGTTTTCTTTATCTCCTTGATTTCCTTTTGAGTGGTTAACTCAGTAGCTTTATTTTCTTTGGACATTTGCTGGAGTTTGTCAGGTTTTTATTTGTGGATTCTATGAATTCATCCATCTTTCTTTGTAAAAGCTTTATTATGGCCTCCTTTATGGCTTCTTCTTTTTCACTTATCACCTTGTTTTTGCTTTCCTCTTGTTCAGCTATGGCTTCCTCCATTATCTCTTTCTTTATATTTTCACATTTTTCATTAATGATGTTTATGAATTGCATTTGTGTAGCACTTGGAAGACTCTCCTCTAGGTTTGCCAGTGACTGTTCCATTGTCTATTTACATTGGGTGCGGGATGCTGTTTCTTGATTTGACATTTTTCTTGAGTTTCTTGTTCTGCCCATTTGAAAATGTGAGCAAATGTACTACTAAATACGATTATAGTTTTTCAGATATAACCAACCTAGACCTCTGTAGCTGGCAGACAATAGATGTTCACAAGTTTTGATTGGTATTAACACTCTTTCTCTTTGTACACTTACACACCAGTCTACTACAACTACTGATAAGCGATTTACACCCAAAACAATAAGCCTCTCAATCCAATCTCTATTGTCTTTAAGTCCCTCTGAGCCTAGAGAATAATTAACCACCTACATATACAATATTGCTCAACAGCCATCAAGTGTAGATCCGTGAAGTATAAGGGTTGAAAGACGAGCAGAGGTCCAGAGATAGAAAAAAAGAATGAGAGAGGTCAGGGGAGGTACAAGAGGATTGACGTAGGAGTGTAAGAATATTGCAGTAATGAAGAAAAGGTATAGCATAAGGATAAATGACCTAAGTTGGTAAGTAGGTAGCATATTTGAGTACAAAGTTTGGAAAGTATTAGAATAAAACTTATGTGTTTCTGCACGACTAGCTCTTAGCCCAACCAGTGGCCTCACAGTGGACCATGGGATGGAACTGTTTTTCTTGTCTATGTTGAAGGAAAGGGGTATTTCACAAGATGCAGAAGCAAAGATTTCAGAAGCAAATGCTGTGAGTGAATTAGCTCGTAAAAAGCATTTTTATTTTCTTTTATCTTTCTGCCAGTCTTAGGGCTTGAATTCAGGGCCTGAGCACTGTCCTCGGGTTTTCTCAAGTCTAGCCCTCTGCCACTTGAGCCACAGTGCCACATCTAGATTTTCTATCTATGTGATACTGAGCAATCAACCCAGATATTCATGGATGCTAGGCAAGCACTCTACCACTATGCCAAACTCTCAACCCTGACATAGTAATTATAAAGTCATCATCATCATATCAAAATATCCTTTCTCCTACAAAGAATGAACACTTTTCTATGTGTGTAATGCTTTCTTTTTAAGTTCACTAATTCTTCTGTGTTTTTCCCTCCTGCATTTTTTACACATGACAGCAAAGCTAATCATGAGGAAAAAATTGATTAGGATACAGAAACCTAATAATATCCTAGTAGATTGACGTCAAAAATATGTGCAAGATGCCCTGTGTGTTTGACCTAGTGGTAGAGTCCTTGGCTACCACGCAAAAAGACTCACGTGTGATTCCTCATTACCACATACATAGAAAACGCTGCAAGTGGTGCCGTGGCTTGGTGGGACAGCTAAAGCCCAAGGAAAGCCCAAGAACATTGTTCACACTCTGAGGTCAAGTCCCAAGACTAGGAAAAACAAAAAAAAAAATTCGACAAGAGGCAAAATGCAGGCAGAGAAGGCACTGTGAAGCAAATGTTTTGTAAAGGATGAGGGCAATATTGACCCTTAAGTCTGGATCTTACCTAAGAAAGGCTCCTTGAGCCTGAGACCAGACTGGTAGTTGGGCCTAGTGGAAGACATTGGGATTGGACAAATAAGGTGTGCTGTTTACTACATCCACATGTATATTGTGAGATTGGAGGAGAGATTCAGCCTCCAGTATGTCTTTGGTGAGGTCTTCTGTGAGCAAGGATCTTTGGTCATTGGGCCCTGAAAGGTGACCCTGCCTCCCTCACAATGGAACAGAATATGGAACCCTGGTAACCAATCCACTGTAACTAACAACCAACTCAAGCCAGCTCACTTGGCCTGTGGCTCAGGAGGAAGAAAGATGTTGCTGTGCTGTTGCCAAAGGTCAGGAAACTCGAGTCTCAGGCTTGGAAGTAGTGGATGTCTTACGCGAAGATGTACATGCTAGATCATTGCCCAGCCACAAATCAAGTATAACAGGCCTTTCTCTAAGAAGAAGGCCAGGAAAATCCAGGGCAACCAGATGAGGTATATTTCTAAGAAGAAATGTATTTGACCCCATCATCCTCCCCACAGACTACAACATTCTTTTATTTAGTTTTTTTATTGTGATTAGTAAAAGGGTTACATGATATTTGCCAGATAGAAGGTGCATTAATTCACATACATTGATACCCTTTCACATGTCTTGGTACCCATTTCCCTCCAACCCCACACCCTCCACCCATCTTGGTTTTCCCCCCTTCCCTATCAAATTTCAAATATCCAAATACAAATAAATTCAATATATCAGATAACAAAGTGAGATACTATACCAATATGGGATAACCAAGGGACAGCAAAGGAAATGAGAGACAACATTGTACATTAAAGACAACAATCATTCATTATATGGCTTTTGTTTCAATATCCTGGACGTCCTTTCAATTAGCTTCACATTTTATGGCCTTATATATGGCCTTTTGCTCTATTGCAAATCTCTGCTAGTAGAGCCCAAGGTTTCTACTGATTATGACGAATGAGGGAAACCACTGAGCCTAAGTTCGTTTGAATCTGGCTTACTTCACTTAATATGATTTGTTCTAAGTCTTTCCATTTGTTGAAGAGGCTATCTTTCTTCCATTTTATTTTTTTAGCTCCCTGGTCAAAGATTAGGTGGCCATAGGTCTGTGGTTTAATATCTGTGTCCGCAGTTCTATTCCATTGGACATCAGGCCAGTTCTTGTGCCCGTACAAGAATTATAGCTCTGTAATAGAGTCTAAAGTTTGGAATTGAAATTCCTCCAGCGCTGTTCTTTCTGTGTGGGGAGCCGGAACGCCCACCATTACAAGATGGCGCCTGTTCCCTGCCTCGCTCCTTGTAAACAACTTCTTAGTTTTCCTTATTTTGTATGTGAGTGCGGAGCCTTTGCTCGTTCCACTGAGTCTGCGCGTATGACGTCAGAGGCCTGAACAATCCCGAGTTTTAAAATGGCCCTGGCAACAGAGCAGCCAATGGCAAAAGCCCCGTGTTCCTTGATTGTATATAAGCAGCTGCATTTCCCTGCCCCGGGCCCCTCTGCTTCAGCTCTCCCTTCAATCAAGTTGCTCTTCAATAAAGCGTGATATGAGACAGATCCTCGGGTGGTGTCCGTTCTTCCCTGCTGGTCAGGGGTGCCGGGCGCCGCAACTGGTGCCGAAACCCGGGACCTGCGGAGGGGCCAAAGAGGATACAGAACTTGTCACGTGAAGAGGACTCCTTCTAGGTATGTTGTTCTGGGAGATTCCTGTCTGGGTGCTTATTATTATTCTTCCTCTGTGGTTTGTGCTTCTTATTGTTTGGTTTTGCGCACTCGGGTGTGATAGACCGCGAGCCTAGAGAGCTTCTCGGTCTAGGTGAAAGTAAGCCCGGGGTAGGTAACTCGGTCTTTCACTTTGTTTCACCCGCTTGGGTTAGCCCTCTAAGAGTAACATCAGTATGGGTAACTCTTCAGGAAGTGCGTGCCGTACAAGGGACTTCTGTGCCCCCTTACAGGCCCTTCTTAAACAGCGTGGGCTGAAAATTTCCCGCGGCCCAATAAATAAAGTGTTAACAGACATTGAGACACACGCCCCGTGGTTTGCGGTGTCTGGAGATCTCTCACTGGTCTGTTGGGATAAATTAGGCCGGGACCTGGATAGAGCTCAATAAAAGGGAGAGGTCTCCGGCGCCACGTTGCCCATGTGGAGAATGGTGCGCGCTTGTTTGGAGGAGGGCAGAAATACTGATATCATTAAAGAAGGGAGGAAGGAATTAATTAAGCACCAGGATAGTTTCTCGGAGTCATCGTACAGGGAAGGAGAGACCACCAAGAGTGGAGTAAAATATAGGAGAAAACAAAAGAAAAGAATTGAGGGACTGCAGCCCTCACAAAGTACAGTGCAGGAGGAGGAGAGAGGAGAAAAGAAAAAACAGGAGGGACCAAGGAGCTCCCTCTACCCGTCCTTGAAGGAATTTCAGGATGATAACCAGTTCTCTGCCCTGACTTTACATGATCAGGATGCAGGAGAGTCAGATCAAAGCACAGAAAATGAGGGGGAAGGGCCCCCGGAGGAACTAAGTTCAAATGAAGAGGAAGAATTAGAGGAGCAAGCTGCCAGGTATGAGGCAGATAGATACGGCCCCTGGGGAGGACTAGGCGCGGGGAGTGGCCAGGATGTTATTCGCCCTGCCCCCTCTGCCCCACCCCCCTACGTCCCAAAAAAGGGAAGTTCCTTTATTAAGGCCCGCACCTGGTCTCGGTTGGCCTCTGCTTTTCCTGTTTTTGAAGATTCCCTTACGGGACAGAGAGTTTTTGAGCCAGTTTCTTATAAAGCTTTAAAGGATCTCATGGCCGCTGTACAAAATTATGGCCATTCTGCAAATTACACCATTGCTTTGGTTCGTCGATTGCAGACTACCAGCATGACTCCAACGGACTGGTATGAGGTTGGACGTTCTTGCCTGACGCATGGCCAGTACCTTGATTATTGTGCTTCCGCAGCAGATTTGG
This sequence comes from Megascapheus bottae, assembly GCF_031878675.1. Lineage (NCBI taxonomy): Eukaryota > Metazoa > Chordata > Mammalia > Rodentia > Geomyidae > Megascapheus > Megascapheus bottae. The sequence goes on from NW_028327280.1 coordinate 336,284, forward strand.
CCGCTGCCCGACATAGGGAGAATGCACTGGTGGGCCGTCCTCACTGGTCAGCTGAAATGTTATTAGGAAAAGGCCCTTATGCAGCGGACCAGACTGGGTACCCTAATGAGGTTTACCAACAAATTAATAATATTTTTTACACGGCTTGGAAGTCTCTTGCCAGTCAAGGGGAACGCCGTGGTAACCTTACCAAAGTTGTTCAAAAACCTACCGAGCCTTTTACAGATTTTGTTGGGCGAGTCTTAGAAACTGCAGATAAATTGTTTGGGGACCCAGAGGATCACATGCTCTTAATTCAACAAATTATTTTTGAACAAAGCCTCCCTGAATGCCAAAAGGCTATTATTCCTATAAAAGACAAGCCCTTACAAGATTGGATTAGGGCCTGTCGGGAGGTGGGAGCCCCTGTGAGCTTGGATAAAATTGTTGCTGCGGTAGCTGAGACCACTAGAATTAATTCAGGATTATGCTTCAATTGTCAACAGCCAGGACATTTCAAAAGACAGTGTCCCAATTTAAAATATTCAAAGCAGAGGCCCCCTCGCGAACCGGGACTTTGTCCATGATGTAAAAAGGGAAAACATTGGGCAAATGAGTGCAGATCAGTTAAAGATGTGAATGGACAGCCTATCCCACAACCTCAGGCCTTGGAGCCAAAAAACGGGCAGAGGGGCCCATTGCCCCAGGGCCCGCAAAATCAGGGGATTCGGTGCCAGGAAACTTATCAGAGGCCCTCACCTCATCTCCAACAGCCATTTGTTCCCGCAGAGCAACCGCAGGATCTGCAGGGCTGGACCTCCGTGCCGCTGGACCTCCGTGCCACCGCAGGAGTGGTCATAACTGAGGACATGGGGGCTCAACTCATAACTACTGACCTAATGGGCCCCCTCCCTGAAAATATGGTGGGAATAGTGTTGGGACGCGCTTCCAATACTATGAAAGGCCTTGTAGTGTTCCCTGGAGTTGTTGACCCTAATTACAGGGGAGCCATCCAAGTCCTCTGTTCAGTCTCTCGAGGGGTCATTTCAGTGGCTCCTGGAGATCGAGTTGCTCAATTAATTTTAGTGCCTTCCCATCATCAAGTTTCCCCGGTGCAAGAAAAGGAAAGAAGTTTAAGTACCTCAGGAGCAGACCTTGTCTGCTTGTCCATGGCCTTAAATAACCATCCCATGTTAACATTAACAATTGAAGGAAGGACCTTTAATGGTCTGGTGGACACGGGAGCGGACCGGAGTATCATCCAAATAACTCAATGGCCAAAGACATGGCCCCTACAATTTTCTTCACAAACCCTGCAAGGTTTAGGTTATGCAGATACTCCTCGGGTCAGCGCAAAACAGTTGACCTGGTCCACAGAGGAAGGTCAAAAAGGAAAATTTCAGCCGTTTGTCCTCCAGGTCCCAGTTAATTTGTGGGGCCGGGATATCCAACAGCAAATGGGTTTAATTCTAACTACTGATTATTCTTCAACGGCACAAACTATAATGAAAAATCAGGGCTTTGTCCCTACTGGTGGGTTAGGAAAATATTTACAGGGCCGGCATGCCCCTGTGGAGCCAGTTGCCAATAAAGACAAGCAAGGCTTGGGTTTTTCTTGGGGGTCACTGAAAATTTAGCCTCCGCCAGTCCAACACCCATACCCTGGTTAACAAATAAAGCGGTGTGGGTGCCTCAGTGGCCCCTGTCCCAAGAAAAACTGGAGGCTATAACTCAATTGGTACAGGAATAACTAAGGTTGGGACATGTGGAGCCTTCTGTTTCTCCATGGAATACCCCTATTTTTGTTATTAAAAAGGCCTCAGGCAAGTGGAGATTATTACATGATCTCAGAGCCATTAATGCTCAAATGCAAATATTAGGGTCAGTCCAACGCGGCCTCCCACTGCTTTCTGCTTTGCCCCAAAAGTGGCCCATTATATCTATTGATATTAAGGACTGTTTCTTTTCTATTCCTTTGCATCCCAGGGATAGAGAACGTTTTGCTTTTACCCTGCCTTCTGTTAATCATGAACAACCTGATGCGCGATTTCAGTGGAGGGTTCTTCCACAAGGAATGGCTAATAGCCCTACAATATGCCAACTATATGTTGACACAGTTCTTTTCCCTGTGAGACAGCAATTTCCCATTGTTAGAATTCTTCACTATATGGATGATATTCTAATAGCTGCCCCTGAGCAGAATATCCTTTTTCAAGTATTTAGTAAATTATCTAAACTCCTTGCAAAGGCAGGCTTAAACTTGGCACCATAAAAGGTGCAATTTTCAGAAAAGGTTCAGTTTTTAGGTTCCATAATTTCTCCCATAGCTGTGACACCCCAAAAGGTCGTCTTGAAAACAAATCATTTGCATACCCTTCATGATTTTCAAAAATTAATGGGGGACGTAAATTGGGTCCGAAATTTTCTTAATGTCCCTCGCTCTGAATTGTTGCCCCTCTTTTCCTTATTGGAGGGAGAACTGGATGTTACCTCACCTAGAAAATTGACTGTTCAGGCTAAGAGTTCCATTCAGCGTCTTGAACAGGCCATAGAAAATGCACAACTTTTGCGCGTAAATCCATCAGCGCCAATCTTACTGTGTATATTTAAAACAAAGAATTATCCTACAGGAGTATTATGGCAAGAAGGCCCATTGTTATGGTTGCATGGAAATTCTTATGGCTTAAAAACTATTCAGTATTTTCCAGAATTAGTTGCTTTGTTAGCTCGTACAGGTTGCAAGGCGTGTTTGACTCACTTTGCAAAATTTCCTGACAAATTAATTATTCCTTATACCCGGCAACAAGTACAAATATTGGCTGCCTCTGTTGACTGGTGGGCAGTTTTGGTGTGCTCCTTTCCAAATATAATTGACAATCATTATCCCAAACATCCACTGCTGAATTTTGTGCGTGAAGATTGGGTGTATTTCCCCAAAGTTACGGAAAAACTGCCTCTGAGTAATGCCCTAATTATATTTACAGATGGGTCAAAAACAGGCCGCGGTGCCTATGTAGTTCAAGGAAAAGAGCCAGTAACTTTAAATTTTCGACCAGAAACTCCACAAGTAGTTGAATGTCTAACAGTTTTAGAAGTATTCGGGAAATTTTCTGAGCCTTTTAACCTATATTCTGATTCACAATATGTAGTTAATGCAGTGGCATCCCTGGAAGTCGCCGCCCCCATAAAAGGTAGCAATACAGTTTCAAATATATTATCCCAACTTCAGAGTTTAATTTTACAAAGGAAAAATCCTTTTTTCATTGGTCATATTCGGGCACATACTGGCTTGCCTGGTCCAATGTCAGAGGCCAATGCCTTAGTGGATTTGACTGCCAGAGCCCTGGTGGGCCTTTCCCATAATTCTGTTCAATTAGCACGAGATTTTCATCAACTTTATCATGTTTCTGCAAAAACCCTTCGTTATAAGTTTTCCATTTCACGCCAACAGGCTAGAGAAATTGTTAAAGCTTGTCAATCCTGTGTAGTATATCACCCCTCTTTCATAATTGGAGTTAATCCTAGAGGCCTTTGCTCTAATGCCTTATGGCAAATGGATGTTACCCATGTGCCTGAGTTTGGCCGAACAAAACATGTTCATGTTTCTGTGGATACTTTCTCTGGCATAATGCATGCCACGGCCCTTACAGGGGAAAGGGTGTCCCATGTTAAAGTTCATTGCTTGGAAGCCTGGTCAGCATGGGGAAAACCATTAAAATTGAAAACAGATAATGGCCCTGCTTATGCCTCTGCCGGATTTCACTCCTTTTGCACTCAAATGCAGGTAGTTCATTCTACTGGCCTCCCTTACAATCCCCAGGGTCAGGGAATTGTGGAACGCGCCAATAGAACACTTAAACAACTTTTATTTAAACAAAAGGAGGGAATAGGCCGAGATGCCTCCCCCAGAGAAAGGCTGGCCATTGCACTGTTTACCTTAAATTATGTAACAGTGGATGACGATGGACAATCAGCTGCTGATCGGCATGCTGGCAAAATGGCAATACCACCCACACAAAAAGTAATGTGGAAAAATGTTATCGATAATAAATGGTATGGACCGGATCCTGTAATTCAGAGATCCAGGGGAGCTGTTTGTGTTTTTCCACAGGGACAGGAATCCCCCCATTGGGTGCCGTGCGCCTCGTAAGGATATTGGAGGAAAATCAAACGCCTAAAGAGGATGATGCGAAACAAAATCCTGGGAATAACCCTGTTAATAATTCTTCTGCTGCCACGACTTTGGATGAAGAGACAGAAGGGAAAAAGCAACAAGGAAAAGACGATGTGGGCAGTGATGAAGACCTTTCCATTACCAATGCCTGTGACTAATGCTTCTTCCATTTTCCCCTTTGTGCCACCAATTCTTCCTTGCAACTTCCCTAGGACTGCAAGGTTCCCTATGCCTTACCCTGTCAAAAAATCTGTCCTTCTGTGTTAGGCTGGTTTCTCAAAAATTGGGTCGCTCTGATTAATGTATAGTTCTGGCAAGGGAAGGGTTGTGGGGTTTTCTGCACTTGTTCCAGAGGCGGACCTTCCTGTTTATGCTTTTACTCTTTAAAGCTTCAAGTAATGATAGTATTTTAAATTGTTCTGCCAGAGTGTAAATTGAGTCAATGCTGGAGCCGTTGCCTACATTTGTTCCAGTTCCTGTGAATGTTTGTTGCAGTTTGTTTTGGGTTTTGTGTCTTTAGCCTTTGGTTGCTCTGCCGAATGAGGTCTCGCAATAAGAGAGAGAGAGCAATGCTTGTTCATGCACTCACTACCTTGGAGCAGGGACACTCCCCCAAAATTTGGCTTGCAGCTTTAAAGGCCAACTAAAACTGCCCTGTACTGCCTTTGCACCCTCGAGACCTTAGTCTATTGCACGAGGAATAGGAGTATAGGCAGCCAAGAGTTGTGAAATGATGGACAAAGTACCACTCCTGACCCTAACAGGTCAGGGAGAGCATGTGCGTCAGCATATGGGTCTGCGCCCCTAGCCCATCTCCGCAAAGGGAAAAGAGGACCTGAAGGGGAGGGATCCAGAGTTGATCGTCTGGGTCACTACTCTAGAGTAGGACCTCAAGTTTTACTTTGGAGGACAGCACCTCTACTCTCTTCACAACGGGTATGTTGGCCTGCTGCGTGAAAACAAAAAGGGGGAGATGTGGGAAGCCGGAGCGGCCGCCATTACAAGATGGCGCCTGTTCCCTGCCTCGCTCCTTGTAAACAACTTCTTAGTTCTCCTTATTTGGTATGTGAGTGCGGAGCCTTTGCTCGTTCCACTGAGTCTGCGCGTATGACGTCAGAGGCCTGAACAATCCCGAGTTTTAAAATGGCCCTGGCAACAGAGCAGCCAATGGCAAAAGCCCCGTGTTCCTTGATTGTATATAAGCAGCTGCATTTCCCTGCCCCGGGCCCTTCTGCTTCAGCTCTCCCTTCAATCAAGTTGCTCTTCAATAAAGCGTGATACGAGACGGATCCTCGGGTGGTGTCCGTTCTTCCCTGCTGGTCAGGGGTGCCGGGCGCCGCATTTCTGCTAAGAAGTGTTTTTGCTATACGGGGTCTTTTATTATTCCATAAGAAATTTTGAATTGCCTCTTCTATTTCTTTAAAGAATGACATTGGGATGTTGATGGGTATTGCACTGAATTGGTAGATAGCCCTTGGCAAGATTGTCATTTTCACAATGTTGATTCTTCCAATCCAGGAGCATGGGAGGTTTTTCCATTTCCTTAGTTCTGCTTTAATTTCCTTTTTTAGGGTTTTAAAGTTTTCATCTAAATGGTCCTTTACATTCTTAGTTAAGCTAATTCCTAGGTACTTTATTTTCTTTGAGGCTATTGTGAAAGGAGTTTCTTTCCTGATTATTGCCTCGTTCCTCTCACTGTTGGCATAAAGGAAGGCAGTTGATTTGTGAGGGTTGATTATGTGGCCTGCTGCCCTTCCAAAGCTTTGAATCAGCTCAAGGAGCTTGGGAGTAGAGTCTATAGGATTCTTTAAATACAGAATCATGTCATCTGCAAAGAGGGATAGTTTTATTTCCTCTTTCCCTACTTGGATCCCCTTTATGCTTGCTTCTTGCCTTATTGCACTGCCTAGGAATTCTAGTACTATGTTAAAAAGGAGTGGAGAGAGTGGGCATCCTTGTCTCGTTCCTGATTTTAGAGGGAATGGCTTTAGATTTTCACCATTAAGTATAATACTAGCAGTGGGTTTCTCATACACAGCCTTTATTACATTGAGAAATGTTCCATGAATTCCTAGTTTCTCCATATCTTTTAATATGAAGGGGTTTTGGATCTTGTCAAATGCCTTTTCCGCATCTATTGAGACAATCATGTGATTTTTGTCCTTGCTCCTGTTGATGTGTTGAATTATATTAATTGATTTGTGTATGTTGAACCAGCTTTGCCTCCCTGTGATGAATCCAGTTTGATCATAGTGTATAATTTTTGATGAGTTGTTGTAGAAGATTGGCCAGTATTTTGTTGAGAAGTTTCGCATTGATGTTCATCAAAGAAATGGGTCTATAGTTCTCTTTCTTTGATGAATCTCTGTCTGGTTTGGGGATGAGGGATATACTGGCTTCACAGAATGAGTTTGGTAAAGAACCTTCATTTTCAATTTCGTTGAAGAGCTTGAGGAGTATTGGTGTGAGCTCTGCTTTGAAGACCTTATAGAATTCAGCTGTGAATCCATCTGGCCCTGGGCTCTTTTTAAGTGGAAGTTGTCTAATTTCCATTTCTATTTCAGAGCTTGAAATAGGTCTGTTGAGTTGGGTTATCTCTTCTTGGTTCAGTGTGGGTATGTTAATATTTTCTAGGAATTCATCCATTTCTTCTAGATTCTCAAATTTGTTGGCGTAAAGGTTTGAGAAGTATTCCCTCATGATATTCTGGATCTTGGTAATTTCTGTCGTGATATTACCATTTTCATCTGAGATTTTGTTCATTTCCATATGCTCTCTTCTTTTTTGGTAAGATTTGCTAAGGGCTTGTCAATTTTGTTAATTCTTCAAAGAACCAACTCCTTGTTTTGTTGATTCTTTCTATAGTTTTTTTTAATTCCAAATCATTTAATTCTGCTTTGATTTTAATAATTTGCTTTCTCCTAATGGGTTTAGGGTTTGTTTGTTGCTCTTTTTCCGGGAGGTTAAGGTGAGACCTTAACTAGGTGGTTTGCCATTTTTCCAACTTGCTGTTGTAGGCACTCAGCGCTATAAATTTTCCTCTGAGTACTGCCTTTGTTGTGTCCCTAAGGAGTTGATATTTGTGTGCTCCTTATTGTTAAATTTCATAAACAGTTGGATATCTGTTCTGATCTCTTCGATTACCCATTGTTTTTGATTCAACAATGTGTTGTTCACCCTCCATGAGTTACAGGGTTTTCGTTGGTGGAGATGTGTGTTCAGTTCCAATTTTATGCCTTTATGGTCTGAGAGTGTGCATGGAATAATTTCAGTGTTTCTGAATCTATCCAGGTGTGTTTTATGGCCTAAGATGTGGTCTATTTTGGAAAATGTTCCATGTGCTGCTGAGAAAAACGTATATTGTGGTGTTACTGGGTGGAATATTCTGCAGATGTCTGTTAGATCTAGTTGGTCTATATAGTTCTTCAGTTCTAAGGTTTCTCTGTTGAGTTTTTGCCTTGTTGATCTGTCCATAGGTGAGAGTGGTGTGTTAAACTCACCAACAATCACTGTATTTCGATCTATATATGTATGGTGTCAGTGTAAGTAAAGTTTGCTTGATGAAGTTTGGAGCTCCGGGATTGGGTGTGTAAATATTTAGGATCGTTATGTCTTCCTGGAGGAAAGATCCCTTTAGTAGTATGCAGTAACCTTCTTTGTCTTTTCTTACTAATTTTAGTTTGAAGTCTATTGTGTCTGATATGAGGATGGCAACTCCAGCCTGTTTATGGGGGCAGTTAACTTGACAGAGTTTATTCCAACCTCTCACTTTCAAAGATGATTGTTTTTGGGTAAGATGAGTCTCTTGAAGACAGCAGAACGATGGCTCTTGCTTTTTGATCCAACTAGACAGCCTATGCCGTTTAATTGGAGAGTTCAGTCCATTGATATTGAGAGTTAGGATTGAGAGATATTTAGTAGTTCCTACCATTTTTAAAAGGTTTTAGTAGGGCCTGTGTCTTGACAGTTCTTGTGGTCCTTAGATGGTATGCTGTTTAGGTGCCATTTCTTTCCCTATGTTGCATTTATTTTGGTTTTCTATGTATAGAGCATCTTTGAGAATTCTCTGTAGTGTTGGTTTTGTTTCGACATATTGTTGCAGCTTTTCCCTGGAATGGAATGTTTTTATTGTTCCCTCAGTTATAAATGAGAGCTTAGCTGGCTACAGTATTCTTGGTTGGTAGTTATTTGATTTAACGACATGACATATATGCTTCCAGTCACTTCGTGCTTGCATGGTCTCTGCTGAGAAATCTGGGGTTATTCTGATTGGTTTGCTTTTATAGGTTACTGATCCTTTTTCCCTGGCTGCCTTTAGGATCTTTTCTTTCGTTTCTATTGATCCAGTTCAGATCACAATGTGGCGGTGGGATGTTCTTTTCTGGTCAGGTCTGTTTGGGGTTCTAAAAGCTTCTCGTATGTGGATGGGCCTGCCCTTCTGGATATTTGGGAAATTCTCTGAGATGATTCCCTGAAGTATATTTCCAATACCATTGACCTCTTTCTCCACGCCCTCCTCAATACCAACTAGCCTTAAATTAGGCTTCCTAATTGTATCTTGGACCTCCTGAAGCGCTCTCTCATATTTCCTAGATTTGGATTGACTCATTTTCTGTTCTTTCTCTATAATACCTAAATTATCTTCAGCCCCGGAAATTCTCTCCTCTGCATTGTCTAAACTGCTATCAAACTATCTACTTTATTTTTCATCTCCCTTGCTTCTAATTGCTCACTTTTGATGCCTTGCATCTCTTGTTTTAGATCATGTATGGATTTCTTTATCTCCTTGATTTGTTTTTGAGTGGTTAGCTCAGTAGCTTTATTTTCTTTGGACATTTGCTGGAGTTTGGTGACGTTTTTATTTGTGGATTCTATGAATTCATCCTTATTTCTTTGAAAAACCTTTATTATGGCCTCCTTTATGGCTTCTTCTTTTTCACTTATCACCTTGTTTATGCTTTCCTCTTGTTCAGCTATGGCTTCCTCCATTATCTCTTTCTTTATATTTTCACATTTTCCATTAAGGATGTTTATCAATTGCATTTGTGTAGCACTTGGAAGACTCTCCTCTAGGTTTGCCAGTGACTGTTCCATTGTCTGTTTATATTGGGTGGGGGATGTTGTTTCTTGATTTGACATTTTTCTTGAGATTCTTGTTCTGCCCATTTGAAATGGGAGCAAGATTACTATTAAATACGATTATAGTTTTTCAGATATAACCAACCTAGACCTCTGTAGCTGGCAGACACTAGATGTTCACAAGTTTTGATTGGTATTATCACTCTTTCTTTTTGTGCACTTACAGACCAGTCTAATACAACCACTGATAAGCGATTTATACCCAAAACAATAAGCCTCTCAATTCAATCTCTATTGTCGTTAAGTCCCTCTGAGCCTAGAGAATAATTAACCACCTACATATACAATATTGCTCAACAGCCATCAAGTGTAGTTCCGTGCAGTATAAGGGTTGAAAGACGAGCAGAGGTCCAGAGATAGAATAAAAGAATGAGAGAGGTCAGGGGAGGTACAAGAGGATTAAGGTAGGAGTGTAAGAATATTGTAGTCATGAAGAAAAGGTAGAGCATAAGGATGACTGACCTAAGTTGGTAAGTAGGTAGCATATTTGAGTACAAAGTTTGGAAAGTATTAGAATAAAACTTATGTGTTTCTGCACGACTAGCTCTTAGCCCAACCAGTGGCCTCACAGTGGACCATGGGATGGATCTGTTTTTCTTGTCTACGTTGAGGGAAAGGGGTATTTCACAAGATGCAGAAGTGAAGATTTCAGAAGCAAATGCTGTGAGTGAATTAGCTCGTAAAAAGCATTTTTATTTTCTTTTATCTTTCTGCCAGTCTTGGGGCTTGAATTCAGGGCCTGAGCACTGTCCTCGGGTTTTCTCAAGTCTAGCCCTCTGCCACTTGAGCCACAGTGCCACATCTAGATTTTCTATCTATGTGATACTAAGCAATCAAACCCGGATCTTCATGGATGCTAGGCAAGCACTCTACCACTATGCCAAACTCTCAACCCTGACATACTAATTATAAATTCATCATCATCATATCAAATTATCCTTTCTCCTACAAAGAATGAACACTTTTCTATGTGTGTAATGCTTTTTTTAAAATTTCACTAATTCTTCTGTTTATTTCCCTCTTGCATTTTTTACACATGACAGCAAAGCTAATCATCAGGAAAAAAGTGATTAGGATACAGAAACCTAATAATATCCTATTAGACTGACGTCAAAAATATGTGCAAGATGCCCTGTGTGTTTGTCCTAGTGGTAGAGTCCTTGGCTACCACGCAAAAAGACTCAGGTTTGATTCCTCATTACCACATACATAGAAAACGCTGGAAGTGGTGCTGTGGCTCGGTGGGACAGCTAAAGCCTAAAGAAAGCCCAAGAACCAGGTTCACACTCTGAGGTCAAGTCCCAAGACTAGCAAAAACAAAAAAAAAATTCGACAAGGGGCAAAATGCAGGCAGAGAAGGCACTGTGAAGCAAATGTTTTGTAAAAGATGAGGGCAATATTGACCCTTAAGTCTGGATCTTACCTAAGAAAGGCTCCTTGAGCCTGAGACCAGACTGGTAGTTGGGCCTAGTGGAAGACATTGGGATTGGACAAATAAGGTGTGCTGTATACTACATCCACATGTATATTGTGAGATTGGAGGAGAGATTCAGCCTCCAGTGTGTCTTTGGTGAGGTCTTTTGTGAGCAAGGATCTTTGGTCATTGGGCCCTGAAAGGTGACCCTGCCTCCCTCACAATGGAACAGAATATGGAACCCTGGTAACCAATCCACTGTAACTAACAACCAGCTCAAGCCAGCTCACTTGGCCTGTGGCTCAGGAGGAAGAAAGATGTTGCTGTGCTGTTGCCAAAGGTCAGGAAACTCGAGTCTCAGGCATGGAAGTTGTGGATGTCTTACTCGAAGATGTACATGCTAGATCATTGCCAAGCCACAAATCCAGTATAACAGAACTTTCTCTAAGAAGAAGGCCAGGAAAATCCAGGGCAACCAGATTAGGTAAATTTCCAAGAAGAAATGTATTTGACCCCATCATCCTCCCTACACACTACAGCTTTCTTTTTTTTTCATTTTTTATTGTAATTAATAAAAGGGTTAGATGATATTTGCCAGATAGAAGGTGCATTAATTCACATACATTGATACCCTTTCACATGTGTTGGAACCCATTTCCCTCCAACCCCACACCCCCCAACCATCTTGGTTTTCCCCCCTTCCCTATCAAATTTCAAATATCCAAATACAAATAAATTCAATATATAAGATAAAGTGAGATACTATACCAATATGGTATAACCAAGGGACAGCAAACGAGATGAGAGACAACATAGTACATTAAGGACAACAATCATTCATTATATGGCTTTTGTGTCAATATCCTGGAGGTCCATTCAATTAGCTTCATATTATATGTCCTTATATATGGCCTTTTGCTCTATTGACAATCTCTGCTAGTAGAGCCCAAGGTTTCTACTGATTATGACGAATGAGGGAAACCACTGAGCCTAAGTTCCTTTGAGTCTGGCTTACTTCACTTAATATGATTTGTTCTAAGTCTTTCCATTTCCTAACAAATGGGGCGATGTCATTCTTTCTGACAGCAGCATAGAATTCCATTGTGTACAAATACCACAACTTGTTGATCCACTCATCAACTGAGGGACATCTGGGTTGGTTCCATATCTTTGCTATGGTGAATAGTGCTGCAATGAACATTGTTGTGTTAGTGGGTTTAGTATGCCCTTGTTTCTGGATTGTTGGGTAAATGCCAAGTAGTGGAATTGCTGGGTCATAGGGGAGTTCTATGTTTAGCCTTTTGAGGCACTGCCACCCTGCTTTCCATAGTGGTTGAACGAGTTTGCACTCCCACCAACAGTGTAGTAGTGATCCCTTCTGGCCACATCCCCTCCAGCATCTGTTGTCATTCGTTTGCCTGATCCTGGCCATTCTAACTGGAGTGAGGTGGAATCTTAGAGTTGTTTTGATTTGCATTTCTTTTATGACCAGAGATGTGGAGCATTTCTTCATGTGTCTACAGGCCATTTTTGTTTCTTCTTCAGAGAAGACTCTCTTTAAGTCTTTGGCCCATTTTTAATGGGATGGGTGATACTTTGGAGGTTAGTGTTGGACTGATTCAATTTTTTGAGTTGTTGATATATTTTAGATATGAGGCCTTGGTCCGTTGTTTGGTTGGTGAAGATCTTCTCCCACTCTGTAGGCTTCCTGATTAGTTTACTAGCTATATCCGTTGCCATACAAAAGCTCTGCAGTTTAATGCAGTCCCACTTATCCAGCCTTTCTCTGATTTGTTGTGATTCTTGGTCCTTATTAAGAAAGTTTCGACCTGTGCCAAGGAGGCCTAGTGTATCTCCTATTCCTTCCTGTAAACTTTTCAGTGTGTCAGCTTTTACCTCCAGGTCTTTGATCCATTTGGAGTTAATTCTAGTGCAAGGTGACAAAGAAGGATCCAACTTTAGTTTTCTGCAGGTGTTTAACCAGTTCTGCCAGCACAACTTGTTGAAGAGGCTATCTTTCTGCCATTCTATTTTTTTGGCTCCCTGGTCAAAGATTAGGTGGCCATAGGTCTGTGGTTTAATATCTGGGTCCGCAGTTCTACTCCATTGGACTTCAGGCCTGTTCTTGTGCCAGTACCTAGCTGTTTTGAGAATTATAGCTCTGTAATAGAGTCTTAAGTTTGGAATTGAAATTCCTCCAGCGCTGTTCTTTCTGCTAAGAAGTGTTTTTGCTATACGGGGTCTTTTATTATTCCATATGAAATTTTGAATTGCCTCTTCTATTTCTTTAAAGAATGACATTTGTATGTTGATTTTTATTACATTGAATTTGTAGATAGCCCTTGGCAAGATTGTCATTTTCACAATGTTGATTCTTCCAATCCAGGAGCATGGGAGGTTTTTCCATTTCCTTAGTTCTGCTTTAATTTCCTTTTTTAAGGTTTTAAAGTTTTCATCTAAACGGTCCTTTACATTCTTAGTTAAGCTAATTGCTAGATAGGAAATGTACTTTGGTGTTTGGAACCTGTTGAGCAGAGTGTATCAGCTGGGCTGTGATAACAGAGATGATGTTTCAGACAGGAATATTTTCATAACAGACAGACTTAATCCAGATCCTTAGATTTCAGGCCTTGAGAAGATAGATTTACAAGTGTGAGCTGCCACCACGACCTGGTTCATTTTGGAAACCTTAATTGCTTCTCATTTGTTCCTTTCCTTTTTTGGAAGATTGATCTAAGCTGGCTGATTGTGCATCACAATGAAGTGATTGGCCTCAGGAATTGCAAATATTTGTTTCATCAGCACGGAATGAAAGAAAGTTGATCTAAACCCAATAGTATTTTCCTTCTGATAAATAGGGAACTTACTTATATCATTTTTCCTTGCCTTTGATTTCTCAAAGCAAGCAACATGTCTCTTAAAAACTATACTTCATCAGAATATTATAATTAGAATCTATCTTCTGCACACTTCAGAATAGTCCTTGCATTTATAAACTTATATTACAATATTAGGTAGAAGAATGGTGACTGTTAGTTTCATAACTATTTCATATTTTTTACTCTTTAAGGCTCATTAACTCAAGAAGGGATTAAAGACATTTAGATAATAGTAGATCATGGCTGCTGCTAATTTGATGTGTGTGCAGATGATACACAGATTTATTAGGATTACTCAAAAGTTTTGTTCAAATTTTCAGTAGTAGACTGCTATGCTAACGGGAAGGTGATAGTAATGATGCTGAAATTCTATGAATCAGCTATGAAGCAGAATTTCAGGGGAGAGTATTTGCTAGGGACTTAATTTCTAAGACGCATATCAAGAATATTGAACTATAACAGTAAATGATAGAGGACTCAGCGTCACATTTTGTTTGTTTTATGCAAGTCCTGGGACTTGAACCCAGGGCCTTGGAACTGTCCTTAAATTTTTTTTTTGCTTCAGGCTAGAGTTCTACCACTTGATCCACAGCTCCACCTCCAGATTTTTGGTAATGAACTGTAAATCAGAATATCATGCAATTTGTTTGAGCTGGATTCAAACCTGATTCTCTGTAGATAGGATTCCAAGTGTGAGCGCACAGAGCCTGGCTAGTATCATTCATCATTCAAGTCATGGGACTGCAATTCTGCACCTGGGTCTTGTCACTGAGCTTTTCAGCTGAAGACTACTGCCCTATCCCTTGAGCCATAGGGCAACTTCTGGGTTTCTGGTGGTTAACTGGAGATAAGAGTCACATGGACTTTAGTGCCCAGGCTGACTTTGAACTGCTATCCTTGGATCCCAGCCTCTTGAGTAGCTACATTTACAAGTGTGAGCCACCATACCCGGCTAAATTATTTTTTAAGTTAATTATTTTTGTTAAGTCAATATATAGTTGGCATACGGTTACATAAGTAATGAACACATTTCTTAAGAAAATTGTTATGCCCTCCCTCTTTTTTCTCTGTTTTCCTACCCTCAGCCCCCTCTCCACCCAGATTGTTCAGTTCATTTCCGTTTAGTGTCTTCCAAGTATCACTGTTCAATTGGTTCACCCTTTTTCCTTTGTTTTTTTTTTACCATTTTATTATACCCTCTCCATTCCCCAAATCACCTAAACCTATGTACAAGACACAGGGTACCCGAATTCAACACAGTGACTACAGAGAATAAAACTAAAGGGAAAAAGAAGAAAAGAGGTAAAAAGCAAAGAAAATGAAAGAACATCATACAGTACCTTAGAAGCAACAACACTGAAAAAACAAAACATAAAACCTTGGGCTGAAAATGAAGCTTGCCTAGCATGCATGAAACCCTGGATTCCATTCCTCAGCACCACATAAACAAAAACTGGAAGTGCCACTGTGACTCAGCTGGTAGATTTCTAACGTTCAGCACAGAGTGTCTCCAAGTGACAAAAATCTGTCACATTTAAGTCAGGCTTCAAAACTTTGCTAGGAACCAGTTACGTGATATAGAAGAAAGTCCAATTTTCAAAAATCACTAGCCAGGCGCTGGAGGGTCATAATTGTCATTCTACTAGCCAGGGAGAAGGTGATTCAAAGCCTTTCCAAGCAAAAAAACGAAAACAAAAAAAACTGTAAGATTCTTCTCTCCACTTATCCACCCAAAAACTAAGTGGAGTTGTGGCTAAAACTGGTACAGCATTAGCCTTGAGGAAAAAGAACTAAGAGACCTTGCCCAGGCCCAAAGTTCAAGCTCCCCGTCAAGAAAGAAAAAAAAGGAGTCCAGATACCTTAGTTTCAAAAGTATATCTGGATATCTTAGTAGATTTTTCTGATCTTTCCTCATTCATCTGATGGAACCACATAATCTTGATCATGATCTGACTAAGAGCCTGCATTGTGCTTAATAAGTTCATTCCACATATTCCAGTAGAATTTGGACAGCTAACAGCCACTTACCAATGCTTTATTCTACGTTTAGGCCAGTATGTCTTCATACCATCTACACAGTCAGCTATATCTTCTTTCCAGAAGTATCATTGAGTGTAGAACACTCAGAACTAAAATAATTGCATAAAGATGTAATAAAACCCCTTGATTCATTAAGAAAATTTCTGTACCACTTAGAGCAAGTACATTAGTGGTATTTACCTCTAGCCTCTTTTTTTAAAAAAATTATTAACATTGAATTTTACATCATATTTCAAATGTCATGTTTAACCAACAAGTATTCAAGAAGGGAATCGCTATATAATCACTGGCACATAGATTTTAGAATATAGTAAAAATTAAGCTGAGTTTTTGTATGTCATAGATACAGATTAATCTATAATAAAACACATGTCTATAGAGTGTATAGTCTATCCTAGATTTTTATGTCTATGTAGTTATGTTTATATCTCCAAAATTATGTCCAGAACTTTGGGTATCAACTATTCAATCATCGCTCTACTACTGTTTGAAACTAATATCCATATATTAAGGATAACATGTACCTTTTGTTCCTTGGTCTTGACTTATCTCACTCAACAGGATTCACTCTAATTTCATCCACTACCCCAAAAATGCCATTATTATTTTTTTCTGTGCAGATCTTCTTTTTATGTATTTATTTTTATTGTAATTTATAGAAGGGTTACATTATATTCACCAGATAGAAAGTGCATTACTTCTCAAACTTTGATACCCCATGCAATGATATGGTCCCCATTTCCCTTCCCCTACCCCCATTCATGTTCATTTCCGCCCTTCCCTATCCAATTTCAAATAACCAATTAGGCACATATGAAATATATCAGAAAACAAGGTGAAATATTGCAACAATATGATATAACCAAGGGATAGCAATAGAGATAAGAGATCACATAGTTCATTAAGGACAACAATCACTCATTATATGAGTTTTGTTTCTTTATCTTTTAGGTCCTTACATTTAGTGTCATACTATTTGTCACGATGTCTCTAGATTTTGTTCTATTGTAAATCTCTGGTACCAGAGCCCAAGGTTTCTACTGAATTTGACAAATGAGGGAGACTCTTGGGCCTATGTTCCTTTGAGTTTGGCTTACTTCACTTAATATGATTTTTTTTCCTTTTCATCCACTTCCCCGAGAATGCCATTATTTTATCTTGTCGGTTGGCTATGTATCATTCCATTGTGTGTGTGTGCGTTTGTGTGTGTGTGTGTGTGTGTGTGTGTGTGTGTGTGTGTGTGCGTGTATCACATTTTTTGTAGTAGGGCATCTGGTTGTTTCCATCATCCAAACTCATTTTCTACAGATATTTTTATAGTCTCTTTTTTATTTTCAGGGTAATGTATAGAGGGGTTACGATTATATTTACAGGTAGTGGACTGCATTACTTCTCACACATTTATTCCACTCCACATGTTTTTGTCCCCAGTTCCCTCTCCCCTCCCCTTCCCAATCATCTTGTTTCCCCCCTTCCCTTTCCTATTTGACATAAACAAATTAACATATATACAATATGCCAGGGAAAAAATCAGATACAGTAACAATCTGACATTAACCAAAGGGCAAAATAAGAGATGAGAAATAACATAGTAGTTTAAGGACAAAAATCACACAAGATTAAGAGCAACGATGACACAAGATATAGCTCTTCTTCCCATATCCTAGAGGTCCTTTCATTTAGTCTCATCCTATATGACCTTATATACCTAGGTTTTTGAGTTATTGTAATCCTCTGCTAGGAGAGTCCTAGATGTGAACTAATTATTACAAATGAGGGAAACCATTGAGCTTATGTTTCTTTGGGTCTGGCTTGCTTCACTTAATATGAATTTTTCCAAGTCTTTCCATTTCCTTACAAATAGGGCGATGTTATTCCTTCTGATGGCAGCATAGCATTCCATTGTGTATAACTACCACATCTTCTTGATTCAGTCATCTACTGAGTGCCATCTGGGTTGGCTTCATAGCTTTGCTATTGTAAATAGTGCTGCAATGAGCATCATTGTGCTAGTGGCTTTAGTATGTCCTTTTTTCTGGACACTTGGGTAGATGCCAAGTAGTGGATTTGCTGGATCATAGGGGAGCTCTATGTTCAGTCTTTTGAGGAACCACCACACTGCTTTCCCTAGTGGTTGAACGAGATTACACTCACACCAACAGTGTAGGTGTGATCCCCCCTGGTCACTTCCCCACCAGTATCTCTTATTAGATTTTTTTATAATGGCCATTCTGACTGGAGTCAGGTGGAATCTCAAAGTTGTTTTGATTTTCATTTCCCTTATTGCTAGAGATATGGAGCATTTCTTCATGTGTCTAAAGCCTATTTTAATTTTTTCTTCAGAGAATACTCTTTTAAGTCTTTAGCCCACCTTTTAATAGGATGGTTGTTTCTTTGAAGATTGGTTTGGGAGAGATTCATTTTTTTCAGCTATAGATATATTTTAGATAACTACATATATTTTTGTAGAAAAAAGAATGGAAGCCATCATGCTGGCTCACAACTTAATTTCAGCTACTTAGGAGGCTCAGGGCTTAGGATCACAGGTCAAAGCCAACCAGGGCCCTACAGTGTGTGAGATCAAACTCTGTGGACATACAATGACTGTAAGAGGAATCTCACTGCCTGGGAATGTAGCCTAATGGTAGAGTGCTCACCTAGAATGCATGAAGACCTAGGTTGTATTCACCGGTACCGCATACTCAGAAAAAAGCTAGAAGTGGCGCTGTGTTTCAAGAGGCAGAGCACTCACCTTGGGCAAGCGAGTCCAATGAAAATGTCTAGGCACTGAGTCCAAGCCGTAGGACCGGCAAAAAGAAAAAAAAAGAGCAATCTTACTTAAGTAACAAGGAATGTACCCTATATTTATACAGACTGAAAAATTCATTAAGAAATTAGAAAATATGTATAAAGTGCATAATTTCTTTTGTGTGTTGGCACTGGGTCTTCAACTGAGTGCTTCAGCTCTATCCATGACCTTTTCTGCTCAAGGCTAGCACTCTACCAATGCAGCCCCAAATCAACTATCTTCAATTGAGATATAAGCGATGAATATTTCAGGGTGCTTCATGAAAAACATTTTTATAAATTGAAACTTTCAACACAGTCTTATTTTAGTATGAATGTTGAGATGGGAAGAGACAGAAAAAGTGAAATGTTTCCTGATCCCCATAGAGAAGAGACTCAGCAGAACCACTGTGGTCTGCAGGCTTCTTTGTGAGTTTTGTTTGCTTGTTTGATTTTTGTCAATTGTGGGGCTTGAACTCTGGGCCTGGGCTATTTTGCTTACACACAAATATGTATTTTACCAGTTTCTACTCTATTTTTGCTTAGCTTAAAACCACCACTGCCATTTCATAGATTTTGTTGTTGCTGTTTGCGGTGCTTGAACTCTGTGCCTGGGCTGTTCCTCAGATCTTCAGTTCAATGCCAGTGCTGTACTACTTTTGATTTGGCCAGTCCTGGGCTTGAACTCAGGGACTGAGCACTGTCCTTATATGTTCTCAAGGGTAGGGCTCTACCACTTCAGCCTCAGCTCCACTTCCAGCATTTTTCTATGTATGTGGTATTGAGGAATTGAACCCAGGTCTTCGTGCATGCTAGGCAAGCACTCTACCAGTAGGCCAAACTCCCAGCCCAAAATTATTCATCATTACTATTAGCTATCTTCTTTTTTTTATTATTGATTCGTCATGTTGCTTGGACTTTGGGCCTGGACTGTCCCTGACCTCTTCAGCTCAAGGCTAGCACTGTTCCTCTACAGCTCCATTTTTGGTTTCTGGTAGTTAATTGGTGATGTAAGTCTCACAAACATATGTGTCCAGGCTGGCTTTGGGCTTTGAACCAAGATCCTCCAATCTCAGCCTCCATAGTAGCTAGAATTACACGCTTCAGCCAGCAGTGCCTGACTGTTTGATGTCTCTGTCTCTGTCTCTTTGTCTCTGTCTGTCTCTGTCTGTCTGCCTGTTTCTCTCTCTCTCTCTCTCTGTCTCTCTCCCTCTGTCTCTCTCTGTCTCTCTGTCTCTCTGTCTCTCTCTCTGTATCTCTGTCTCTGTCTCTGTCTCTGTCTCTGTCTCTGTCTCTCTCTCTCTCTCTCTCTCTCTCTCTCTCTCTCTCTCTCTCTGTCTCTCTCTCTCTCTTTTGGTTGTAAGACTTTAATTGTGCACCTGGGCAGTGTCCCTGGGCTCTTCAGCTCAAGGCTACAACCTTAAACACCTTGAGCCACAGTGTCACTTCTGGTTTTCTGGTGCTTAAGTGGAAGTTACAGTTTCATGGACTTTAGTGTCTGGCCTGGCTTTGAACTGTGATCCTCAGAACCCAACCTTATGAGATCATTTCCAGCTTTTTTTTGGTGTAAGTGGTATAGAGTAATTGAACACAGGGCTTTGTGCATACTAGGCAAGCAAACTATCACTAGTGTGCACTCCAGCCTTAGATAAGGGCTTTCTTTTTCTTTTTCTTTTTTTCACTCATGGGGCTTGAACTCTGGGCCTGGATGTTTACCTTAAGCTCTTCAGCTCAAGGCAAGAGCTCTACCACTTGAGGCACATTGTCATTTTGAATTTTCTGGATTATTTGGAAATAAGATTCTCACAGATTTTTATGCCTGGGCCGTCTTTGAACCTCGATCCTCCAGGGTAGCTAGGATTACCAGGGTGAGCCACCAGTCACAGGCATTAAATTATTATTTTTTGCATGTCCTATGGCTTCAACTCATGGCCAGAGCACTGTCCTACGACTTGCTCAAGGATAGCACTTTACTTCAGCCAGCCAACTCCCGGTCCAAATAGGCCACTCTTGAAGCTAGAATTACAGAGATCTGCCATAATACTGGCAGGTCATTATCTAAGTATATAATTTTTCTTCTATTTTTGATGGCTTTTCCTTAGTGTACATATTTCCTACATATTTTATGGAAAACTTCCTTCCCACTGGGGCCATAAGTTAAGCCTAGTGGAAGAGTTCTTGCCGAGCATGAATGAAGACCCAAGTTCAATTCCTCAGCACAACATAGATAAAAAAAGATAAAAGTGGTGCTGTGGCACATGTGATAGAACTTGCGCCTTAAGAATAAACAAAAACAAAAACATGGATCGTGCTCAGGTCCTGAGTCTAAGCCCAGTACTGGCAAAAAAAAATTCTGCCCAAAGTAGACATTTAAACTTATTGTACATTTCAAAAAATTTGTTGTCAAGGTGATATACAAAGAGATTGCTGTTACATATGTAATGAGTACATTTCTTGTAAACACTGTTATCCCCTCCCCCCTTTTCTCTTTCCCTTCCCCCCAAGTCATAAATTTCATTTACAACAAATATATATGTATTTTCATTCCTGAAAAAAAATAGTTTAAAATGTGTTCAAATAAATGATGTAGGTTGATATATTTATCACAATGGATTACTTGAACTCTAAAATAAACATTCTAGGTAATTTTTCTCATAAAATTGTAGTAATGCTATAAAACTAATAAAAAAGGAATTTTAGTTATTAATTTCTTATGTTTTACCTTTAACATTATTACACTAAGCATACTGTTTATGATATTAATACAGACACCATGAAATATGATTATGTAAAAAAATTAAATGATTAAAAATAGTAAGGTTGGGGGCCAGTAGTTTGGCTTGGTGTCACACAGCCTGGACTGGCAAAAAAGAAGTACGGTTAGATAAAACAGATTTATTTCCAAATGTGTGGAAAATGGTATGATTTCTTGTTTGGCTAGTCCTGTGGCTTGAACTGAGGGACCAGGAACTGTCCTTGGCCACATTTGTTCAAGGGTGGCACTCTTACAACTGAGCAACAGTGCCTCATCTGATTTTTCTGTGTATGCAGGGTCGAGGAATTGAATCAAGGTCTTCTTGTATACTAGGCGAGCACTCTACAACTAGGCCACATTCAAAGCCAAAGTAGATTTTTGATGCTATTGTGGAGTTCTAATTTTCTTAAATATTTGTACAAAGCACAATGGATATATAAACAGACTTGAACTCACAGAACAGAGTCCCACATAATATTACAGTTACTCTGGCACTTCTCCCGATTGACAAAACTCATTTCCAGGCATCTGCTCTGTCCTTAAGCTTTGGTAGCTGACTTGTCTTTCCATGGAGGCCTGGCCTGGATTCCTGGTGATTCCATGCATTTCATAGTTCCCTGTATATCCAGTAAGGTTGTCTTCTATGGGACCAGACCTGTCTGGTTTTTGGCACACCCAGGACCTATGTGTCTGAGGTCTCACATTATAAGTGGAAAATAAAACACAGTATAATAAGCACTGAAGAACTGCACACCATAATATTAACAATGAGAGTTTAATAGTTAGCAAAGTAAATACAATGAATACTTGACAAGAATCATGAGAGCAAGATAAAGAGATGTCTTTTTAGGAAGGGGACAGGGAAGCTCTAAATCCAGACTGGCCTCCAAGTTGCCTTCAGACAGTAATTCTCCTTCAGAGTCCTCAGAAGGGTCTCCTTCCTCATGAGAAACAGAATGTCCTTCCTGAGTTAAGAGGGGGATGGATTCTGGTTTGTCGAATGGAGATTGAGTCTCTTTTAGTGAGATGGATGGGTCTGGATATTCTGTGAGGATGGATTCATTTTCCTCCAATGAATCCAGTATTGAGAGTACACTTGCTGCTTCCCATGGGGACATTTTCCATGAGCCCAGCGTGTGCCCCTTCAGCTTGCACAATAAGTGGAGTGTTACTCTGACTCAGATGGACTGACTCTGGGTGGAGTGTGAAAGTAAACGGAGGAAATCTGGCTGCTCTTTTTCTTCCTCCATAGTATCTGCAGGTTCAACTGTGTCACACATGGGGTTCAGAGCAAAAGGTATATCCACAGGACTCTAAACCTGTTTGGTAATTTCTACAGAAGGCCCATGGTTTCTGGAGTGCAATGATGATTCTCAGTCTCCATCAGTCACCAGCTCCATTGGTGGGTTTTTCATCCGGAGTTCAGGATAAACTCTTCCACGATGACCCAAACCTAAGAATGGAAATAGGTACAGAGTGGACAGAGTGGACTCTGCAGGTTGAAGTGTCACTCAACTTCCATGAGGATCTAATGGAGGAACCTGTAGAACTGGAGTTTGGACTGAACACTGAGGAGGTGTAGGGTCTTTCTAATGAGTGCTTAATCCCAAGTCCTTTCAGAGGACAGACATTTCCTGGCTGACACCACCCATAAAGGGCATTTTGCCAAGCTCTGTAGAAGTAAGGGCCAACCAATATCTAGACCACATGGGCTTCCTACCCACAGGCTCTGAGGCACCCACACCAGGACTTACACTTTTTCTTGGTCTTACTGGTCGCACATTCCTCCAGCTGGTCAAAAAGTATGTGTTTAGAAGAGCAGGTCCAAAGCCGGCATGTGGAGCCTCATATAGAGCTTGAGTTGTGTCATCGTGTGGCAGTTCTTGAACTCGTAGAAATCACTGGGGTAGAAGTCCATTCACATCGTATAGATGGAACACATGATGCTGTGGGCACATTCGGTACAAGGAAAGTGAGAGCCTTCTCTCTCCATCCTGAGCCTTCTACCAAAGCCCCTTTCTTGCAGGACTCTAATGCTGTGGCTGTCCTGCAGAGATGTGCACTTATGTGCTGGGAGGGGGGTAAGAGACACTCGAGAACAGGATGACTTTTACACCCCACTTCCAGAAGCTTCTGAGAGAGGCCTCTATGCATCTGTCCAAAGTAAACGCACCTTAAATTAACTAAGTAAATGCTCTAAATAAATCAATAAGTGAATGCTCTAAATAAAGAACTAAATGCTCATTCCTCTAATTTAGCCACTCAGCAGGCTGAGCTCTGAAGATCACAGTGGAAAGCCAGTCTAGTGAGTAAAATCTAAAAGCACTTGTCTTCAATAAGGCAGCAAAAAGCCAGAACTTGACCTATGACTCAAATGGTACAGTGCTAATTTTTGAACACCAAAGGGATGGCATTTAGACCTGGGTTCAGGTTCAAGTTGCAGCACTGGACCACACACCAAAATGTAAATGCTTTCAGGTTCTAACAGGCAAAGCTATCACAATCCCTCCCTGATGGCTCAAAAGTGATTCAGCCCCCAGCTTTTCCTCTGACTCCAGTATTTCACAGGCCTCCGCCATTAGTACTGACACCTCATTTCTTACTGGGAAATGGGATTTCCTAGGATGTCACCTAGGTGAGGGCTGCAGTTGGGAGCCACTTACTCATGCCTGAAAACCAACTTCTCAGTAAGCACACTGTTGAGACTCCAGTAGCTTGTGAGGTAAATGAAATGGCATGGTGTCCCAGTCATAATAAAGTAGTTTGTGCACTTGTATCATGCTTAGCTCCCCTGTGAACACCCCAATGAAACAAACAGGCTCAGAGAGGAGCAAAGTATTCCAAGACTTGGCCAGGAGGGGTGAGCAAACCTGGGTTTGGAGGGGGAACACTCACTTTTTCAAGAGAATTTCCAGCAACTACTACATTGTCCTCCACAATTTGAAATTGTGCAGGAAGTTTCCCACATAAAAGAGATCACCTTTCTGGTAGGCAGGGATCAGCTTTGTCAGCAGCATCTCCAACAGGCCTTCCTCCAGGATCCATAGGTTACAAGGCTCATTCAGAGTCTGAGCTGAGTTACCATCACACTATGTTGGCAAAACAGTGGATATTTCAAACGTAGAAATGGGACCACACTTCACACTGAGGAACTGGAATAGAGTAGATTGGAAATGACACACTCTAATCTCAGTAGAGTCACTTGAAAGCACACAAGAAGGTTGTAGTGTGTGGGCAGGATGATGGGTTCAAAGAGGTTTCCTCTCAATATACCTCATCTGAGTTGCCCTGGAGTTTCCTGGCTTTCTTCCTAGAGCAATGCCTGATATACTGGAATTTTGGCTTGGCACTGATCCAGCATCTACTTCTTCAAGTGAGACATCCATATCTCTCATGCCTGAGATCTGAGCCTCCTGACCTTTGGCAACAGCACAGCAACATCTTTCTGGTTCCTGAGCCACAGGCCAAGGGAGCTGGCTTGAGCTGGTTGTCAAATACAGTGTCTTGGTTACCAGGGTTCCATATTCTGTTCCATTGTGAGGGAGGTAGGGTCACCTTTCAAGGCCCAATGACCAAAGCTCCTTGCTCACAGAAGACCTCCCCAAAGACATACTGGAGGCTGAATCTCCCTTCCCACCTCACATATGGATGTAGTAAACAGCACACCTTTTTGTTCAAATCCCAAGTCATTAACTAGGCGTAAGTGCTAGCCTGGTCTCAGACTCAAGGAGCCTTTCTTAGGTAAGATCCAAACTTAACTGTCACTATTCCCCTTACCCTTCACAAGACATTTTGCTTCACAGTGCCTTCTCAGCTTGCATTTTGCCTCTTGCACATTTTTTTGCTAGTCCTGGGACTTGACCTCAGAGCCTGACCATTGTTCTTAGGCTTTCTTTAGGCTGTATCTGTCCCACCAAGGCACAGCACCACTTCCAGCGTTTTCTATGTATATGGTACTGCAGAATCAAACCGGAGTCTTTTTGTGTGGTAGCCCAGCACTCTACAAATAGATGAAACCCCCAGGCCATCTTGCACATATTTTTCACCTCAATCTACTAGGACATTGTTAGGTTTCTGTATCCTTATCTATTTTTCTTCCTGATGAATATCTGTTTTGTCATCTGTAAAAATGCAAGTGGGAAAATCACAGAAGCATTGGTGACATAAAAAAAGTCTTACAGACATAGATAAGTGTTCATTCTTTGTAGGAGAAAGGATATTTTGATATGATGATGATGAATATTTATTAAAACTTTATCAGGGTTTAGAGTTTGGCCCAGTGGTAGAGTGCTTGCCTAGCATCCATGAAGATCTAGGTTTGAGTCCTTAATATCACACAGATATAAAAATCCATATGGCAATGTGGCTCAAGTGGCAGAGGGCTAGACTTGGGAAAAGCCAAGAGCAGTGCTCAGGCCCTGAGTTCAAGCCACAGGAATGGCAGAAAAACAAAAGAAAAGAAAAGAAAAGAAATGTGCTTTTTACAAGTTATTCACTCACAGCATTTGCCTCTGAATTCTTCACTTCTGCATCTTGTGACTTATCCCTTTCCCTCAATGTAGACAAGAAAAACAGATTTTATTACTTGCTATCCTGTTGTCCAATCTTTGGATATTAATTCAAAATACAATATTGCCTGAGATATTGTGTGTGTGCATGTGTGTGTGTATCTGCCAATGTGTGCATGCACACATGTGTACAGGGTTTAGGGCTTACTCATAGGGCCTGTGTGATAACCCTCAGCATCTTTTCCTCAAAGGTATTGGTCTTTCACTTGTAGCTTATTATAGTTAATTGGAGTTGAGAGATTAACTCAATTTCTTGCCCTGTGCATTGGAACCCAGTGCTGGGTTCTCATATTGTTAATTGTAGCTATAGAGAAGCCTGAGGTCTGTGGATCCTCGTTAGAATCCAGCCCCTGAGAGAAAGTCACTGATAGAAAACTTTATCTTCAGTTAAGCACGAATAAATAAGGCAAAAGTGGAACTGTGGCTCAGTTCCTCTTGTACCAGCCATGAGAAAATTAGTAATTGGCAGCACCTGGTCCCTGAGAGAAATCCTTAGCACTGGTTCAAAAAAAGAAAGAAAATAATGAAAAAAATTTAAACTTGCTGAGGAATCCATAAGGATAAATGTGCCTGTGAATAATCTTGTCATTTCAGATTCCCTCAAGAGCTTATGTCTCTCTATATTTTATCAAGTTTTTTTTAAAGATATTTACATATTTTCTATCTTTCTTAAACAGAGATAGCCATCCACAAAACACAAACACAAACTCTCAAACAGTATACCACCCACCCATAAGTGTCTGGCTATGTATATATGTATAGTCATATGTATTGATCTGTCTCTCTATACTAATATAGAAATGCATAAACATATGTATTTAGACAAACAGGAAACATACATAGATAGGTCTCAGGCATTTCCAGAATTTGTGCAAGTCTTCTGAGTGCAACTTACCATTGTATTGTTTGTCAAGATAGAGTCCCTCTAACTTTTGGCCAACTTCTTGTCCTTTGATACTTTTTTCTGCCAGTCCGGGGTTTTGAACGCTAGGCCTGGATGCTGTTACTGAGCTTGAGCTTCTTGCATTCAGTAGTTTATTGCAGATAAGATTCTCATGGAGTTTCTGTCCTGGGCTGGCTTTGAATTGTGATCCTCAGATCTCAAAATCCTGAGTAGCTAGGATGACAGTCTTGAGCTACCAGTACCTGGTTCCTTTGCCTGTTTTACCCTTTTTTTGGCCCCACCACAGCCATGGTATCTACCTTCCTATGTTCTCTCCACCTGCCCACAGACAGGGGTCTGACAGATGCTTTCCACCCACTTATTCATGTCCTCCTCTGTATTGGCTGACAGCTAAGACATGCACTCACTTGTCTGGATGCCAAACACAAAGCCATGTGATTGTTTCTCAGTCTGGAACATCCTATCAGATTTATAGCACCACAGAGGGTCAGGTTGATGCTCCTCCAGGGCTTCTTAAATTGTTCTCATATTAATCCCCAACACGTTTGTCATCACTTGTCCAGCTAATTCATGGACTAAAGCAGCATTCCCTACAAACTTAGATCCCAATACCATGAGGACACTCAAGGGTGCATTAGGAGTGTGACCTGCAGTTGGATGTGAGCCTGTCTAAGTTGGAGGGGATTTCTCCACCACAGGAAATGGAATACAAATTTAGAATCTGCTTTCATGAGGTGACAATCTCTGGCAGATGTTCTTATCAAATGTTGCACTGCCTACTTCCAGGTTAAAACATGGGTTGATGACCCAGCATAACAGAGAATGTATTCACCCCGGCCCAACACATAGGCTGGTACCCTGAATTTCAGGTAGCATTTGGCTTTGAAGGTCATGAGATCTTAGTCTACAAATGATGAGCCCCCTCCCGTGAGGCATAGCAAACGGAGCCAAAGTGCAACCCAGTTAAGCACCAGATCAAGCTTCCCTTCTTCAGTAGGGTATGGTTTGAAAACTGTGCATAGCTTCTGTTTGAAGCCAGTCCAGAAAGGAAAGTCCATGAAACTCTCATTTCCAGTTAACTGCCAAGAAAAAGCCAAAGATAGAGATGAAGCTCAAGAGAGGTAGAGAGCCATCTGAAAAGAATGGTTACACCCTGCAACATCCTCATTATCTGATCTTGAAAACATCTCTGCGTGCATCTCAGCATGCAGCCAGCATCTGGGGGGTGACAGTGAACCCTGCGCCCATTGGCAATC
Organism: Megascapheus bottae; assembly: GCF_031878675.1. NCBI lineage: Eukaryota > Metazoa > Chordata > Mammalia > Rodentia > Geomyidae > Megascapheus > Megascapheus bottae. The sequence continues at coordinate 364,179 of NW_028327280.1, forward strand.
TGCACTGTCTCTGATATCTGTAATATGAACCTCATTCTGTTGGGTTTGTGAAGCGGTGTCAACCCTGCAGAAGGAACCAACTGTGCCCTAACTCCCACTGTCCCCTGGGGCCCCTAGCATTCCCCCATCTGCACCCCTCCTGTGGCTTCTGATCCTAGGGAGCCCTCCTGCCCTGTCCAACACTCACATGAAGTGCATATTTCTTCTCCTGGGGCAACTTCTCCACAGAGAGTACATGACATGCCCACTCTCCAGGCACGGGGAGATCCTGCCAAAGTAGCAAATCAGTGATAAGGACATAAAGTGATGAATAGAATTTTAGATCCTGATGGTAGACAGTCTGCAAAATCCAAGGGAGAATGGAATTGGAGGGGTCCAGGGATAAGGATGTGGGCATGGAGCTTCCCTGCCAAGGGGGTGGGGGAAGTCACAGGCTTGGGGATGCACAGGATGATCCATGGGCCCTTTGCAGCTACTGGGTCACCCCCTTCTGCATCTCAGCCTTTGGCTTTGAGCTCTGTGATCGTCAAGATGTGCACAGTCTGTACTCTGGCTGGCAGAAGAAAGGACCGTGGGAAGACAATTGTAGACCCTTTGTGAGTGTAGGAAGGGGTAGGCTGGACACCCAGTCCAAGAGGAGCTAAAACTGGAGTCGAGGGGTGTGCAAGGAGTGGGTGTGAGGGTTGTGGGCAGTCACAGTCACGGCAGAGGTGGCTCTGTCTGTGGGTGAGTGCCTCCCTGCAGGCACAGCACTGGACATATCAGAGATCCACATGAAAAGGAAAAGCTGGAAATGGCACTATGGTTCAAATGGTAGAGCATCAACCTTGAGCAAAAGAGCTCAGGGACAGTACCCAGGACCTGAGTTCAAGCCTCATGACTGTAAAAGAAAAAGAACCAGGACTATGAGAGGGAACCTGGTACTCTCTTGGTCTAATCAGACACAAGAAGTGGCCGGGATAGGCTGTGGAAAAACACAGAGAATATCTTCCCCCAGCTCATCCTGTCCTGCATGCAGGGACAGCCATGTAACTAGGGCTACGGTGAGATCATCTTCACCCCTGTGCTGCCATCTGAATTGTAGGCCTCTGTCCTGGCATGGGGTGTCCTGATGGCTGAGCAGGTGCCCTAACCCTAGATGGAGAGCAGCCACTGACTGTGGTAGCTAAGGAGAGATCTGTTCCATAGCTATCAGGCCACCCAGCATGGGAGCCATAACCACCCCTCACCCAGGTAGAGGCCAATGGTTCTCCAGGTGCTACTAACATTGCCCCACCCCTAGCTCTGGGTACACGTGACATTCCCTCCACAAGGAGCAGGACTAAGTGAAGGATCAGGAAGCTGCCTATGGGCTTCAGATGATGGCCAGGCTGGCACTACAGATGGCCTCACTCTGTCACCACCTTCCCCTGCCTCCATCATTCCTCCATCATGCCTCTCTACCTCCCACGCATTAACCTTGGAAACCAATGAACTGGGCTATCATCATTCCTCTCATCTCTTCACCCACCTTGCCATGCGTCCATCCCTCTGTCACTTCCACCCCACACACATCCCACCACCAGCCACCCTGTAGCTTATGAGGATCCCAGAGGAAGCTCTTGGTGAAGGGCTTGTGACCACAAAACAGTTACTATCACCCGCTCCGGCCTGATCCACCACAGAATAAGAACAGCCAAGCAGGCACACACCGCAGCAGAGTTGCTCTGCTGCCACCCTGATTTCTTCATGGCCAGGACTTGGCTCTCCTCAGCCTCCCAGCTCAGTAACCAGAACATTGTGCTTTCACAGAGCCATGGCTTCCAGTCTCCATGGACAAAATGACATCAAGGTGATGCCAACTTCCCCATCTCTATATACTTCTAACTATGGGATGGGAGCTGAGGTTCCCTTCTGTGACTCAATCAGCTAAGAGGCTCATGCAGATTTCTATCCTTTGCTCATCATGGTGACTCTTTGGTTAACAAGTGACTGCTGGGCTTCCAGTTCACCACATATAGAACCCATACTCCAACACTTTTCTTAGAAGGACTGATGACTTTTAAATATTCTCTAGTTTTAAATTTCTAGTTCCTTCTCTCTTTCATTTATATATTTCCCTTCCTCATATACTTCCCTTTTTTACCTTCCTTCTTTCATTCCTGGCCTTGAACTCAAGACCTGCAGCTTTTTCTTAGCTTTTCTTTGCTCAAGGTAGCACTCTAGCTCTTGAGCCACAGCTCTACTTCAATCTTTGTTCTTGCTCTAAACTGGGAGTATGAGTCTCATGCATTTTTCCCTTTGCTGGGTTGGTTTATACCACAATACTAAGATCAGGATCCTGAATATGCCTCGGATTACAGGTATTATCTAATCAAAACAAATTCCTGATTTCTTTTTTAGACATAATTAGTTCTTTCAGGTGAGCCACCAGCCACTCATGCAAGAGCATTGCAGGATCCCAGCATTCATCTTGTCTCCAGTCTTATTCCATCCATCTCACAATGGTCATCTAAAACACCCTGCTGCATGCCTGAAGTCGCAAGGAACGTTCTCAACACCATGAGAAGCTCCCTTAAGCTCTGCCTCAGACATGCCCAGCCCCCATCCCACTTCCACATGAGCATTTGTTTAGGAGAAATTCCCTGAGTACATCATCATCTTTTCCTCACCATTCAAATTTCATCTTTGGATTCATTTCTCCCAGACAAAGAGGAACATGATCCATGGTTTGATAGCAGTTCCAGCTTCATAGTCCCAGCCACCAACACCCCCCATTACCCTGCCAGACACCTGAATTCAAGAACAATGTTTTCACTACCCCTGACTCTTATCAAATGTTTTAACTTATACAGTGCATTAAAATAATTTTACTAAATGGAATAAACACATGGCATCAAGCTTCAGAATCTTTGCACCTGAACTTTTAGTGAATCACAGACACACCAGCATTTCTGTAGCCAACAGAAATCTTAGCTTTGAGATTTCGGCATCCCTGGTATCCAAGTTTGGATGTGCTAACACTGTCCTTTATGGGGCACTTCAATCACACAATCCCACAAAAATCAATGTCATTTGACATTCACTGGTATGTGGTGCTAGGAAAAAGACTGATGTGCCAACTCCATGCTGGCTTGACCTATGCCATCTTCAAACCTGAAGCAAGTGGGGCTCCTCTCTCCATGACACCTTTTGTGTACTACCCCAGGAGGACCTTTACCTTGAGACAAAATTATGAAGACTATCTCTACCAGCAAAGATTCCAGTGAGATGTGCCTACATGGATAAAGCTAAAATCTCACTAAAGTGAGGTTGTTGGCAGTGCTGGAGCCTGAACTCAGGGCCTGGGCACTAAGCATTTGTACTCAAGACTAGCCCTTTACCACTGGAGCACAAACTCCATTCCCAGCTGTTTTTATTTTCGGTAGTAAGAATCTATCAGACTTTCCTGTTCTAGGTGACTTGGAACTTCCATATTCAGATCTCAGCCTCCTGACCAGCCTGGATAAAAAGTCTGGATCAGCCATGCGCCACACCTGAGGACTTCAGCCAGCACATTTTTTCCCAAAAATTGGAAGAGGAAGATGAGGGAGGATTGGGCTCATCCTGCCCTGCATATGAAGGAGAGCATCAGCGCCTGAACTTCATTCCCTGTTGTAGGCTGCTGGAGGAAAAGGAAGCAAATAGGCACAGGCTGGCAGCAGATGCCACAGAACAACTTGTGACCAAGACTCCCAGAGCAGACCTCAGAATCGATGACAGAGTTGGATCTACCCAGTAACAGAGGCAGTGGTGACACCTGAAACTGCGCGTTTGAACCTTTGCTGCTAGTAAACAGGGCCACCTATATCTCAATGAGAAAGGTGAGATTTTGGTGGAGAAGGTGAGATTGAACATTATGTATCATGCAAGAAGACAGACTATAAGGGGTCTTTTATTATTCCAAGTGAAATTTTTGATTTCCTCTTCTGTTTCTTTAAAGAATGACATTGGGATATTGATGAATATTGCACTGAATTTGTAGATAGTCCCTATCAAGATTGCCATTTTTACAATATTACTTCTTCCAAAGCAGGAGCATAGGTTTTTGCATTTCCTCAGTTCTGCGTTAATTTCCTTCTCCAGGGTTTATAGTTCCATCAAAAAGGTGGTTTACATTCTAAGTTTCAGTTCCTCAGTTCCTCTTTCCCTTTTCCTCCTCACTCCAGTTAGAATGGCCAAGATCCAGAAATCTAATAACGTATGCTGGAGGGGATGTGGCCAGGAGGGATCACTACTACACTGCTGGTGGGATTGCAAACTCGTTCAACCACTATGGAAAGCACTATGGCAGTATCCCAAAAAGACTAAACATAGGGCTCCCCTGTGATCCAGCAATTTCACTACTTGCCAATCGTCCAGATAGGACACACTAAATTCACTAGAACAATAACATTTATCACAGCACTATTTACTATAACAAAGGTATGGAACCAACCCAGATGCCCTTCAGTTGATGAGTAGATCAAATATGATATTTTTACACAATGGAATTCTGTTCTTCTGTCAGAAAGAATAACATAGACGAATTTGTAAGGAAATAGAAAGACTGTAAACTTTAGAAATTAGTTTCTGTCTCCTTCTCTCTCTCCTTCTCTATCTCTGTAAAATTTAGAAGTTCCTGTGTCTCTCTCTTTTCTCTCTTTCTCTCTCTCTTTCTGTATCTCTCTTTCTCTCTCTCTCTCTCTCTCTCTCTCTCTCTCTCTCTCTCTCTCTCTCTCTCTCTCTTTCTCTCTCTCTCCAATCCATAGTCTTGAACTCAGGGCCTGAGCTACTTTTGCTCAAGGTTAGCACTCTACCATTTGAACCACAGTGCTGCTTCTTGCTTGCTCTTTTCACGTAGTATTGAGGAATCTAACCCAGGCCTTCATCCTTGATACGTTAGCAATCTACCACTAAGCCACAGAGTCAGCTTTTAGAGGTTTCTGACAAAGGTTTTCCTACATGCTATTATTTCTTCTGTGAGTGCTCTTAATGCTTGCTGATGGTTGAATTTGTTTAGAAGACTTACCCTAATGCTCCCATATACAGAGATTCTGTATATAGCTCAATGTTTTTCATTACTCAGTATTTCTCTACTGTGTATGTTCTGAAATGTACTGAAGACTGACTTCTGATTAAAAGTCATTGCACATTTGTTCTATTCATTAGTTTTCTTTTCTTCTATGGGAATCAGGTTTGTGATGAACACAGAGTATGCCTTCCAGGTCAAACACTTTCCACATTTGTAATATTCATAAGGTTTTTCTCTCCTATGTGCATTTTATACTTAGTCATGCGTTCATGATGGATTTTTCATATTCTTATATTCATACGATTTTTATCCTGTGTCTGTGTGGTATCATGCAAACTCAACTATGAGTTCTTCAAAAAAATTCCCCTTTCATTTTATTCATAGGATTCTATCCTGTGGGTGTTTAGTGATAAATCTTGACTTGTGCCTTCTGGGGAAAAGACTGAACATTTGCTACATTCATTAAGGGTTTGATCTTGTGTTGGTTCTGTGACACAAGCTGAGTTTTCTTCCACAGACTAAAAAGTCTTTCCTATTTATTACATTGCTAAGGCTTCTCATATGTGTGAACTCTCTTACGCTTCCTGAAGGGTGAATACTGCACGAAAGACTTTCAACTTTGGTTATATTCCTAAGGTTTCTAATATGTGTGAATTCTGTTATGCCTCCTGTAATGTGACTTCCATCTGAAGGTCTTACCACATTTGATGCACTCGTACAGTTTCTCTCCTGTGTGTGTTCTCTGATGCAATTTGAGGGAAGACTTCCATTTGAAAGACATTCCACATCGGTTACATTCATAAGGTTTTTCTCCTGTTTGAATTGTCTTATGCATGTTGAGGTTTGGCTTGTGTGAAGGACTTTCCCCATATGTTACACTCATAAGGTGTTTCTCCTGAGTATATTCTCTGATGAACATGGAGTTTTACCTTCCATTTGAAAGACTTTCCGCATTCACTACATGCATAAGTTTTCTCTCCTGTGTGTGTTCTATTATGCCCATCAAGATATGACTTCCACTTGAAGGTCTTTCCACATTTGTTGCACACATAAGGTTTCTCTCCTGTGTGTGTTCTTTGATGCAATTTGAGGGAAGATTTCTGTCTGAAAGACTTTACACATTGGTTACATTCATAAGGTTTCACTCCTGTGTGTATTCTCTGATGAACACGAAGTTTTCCCTTCCCTTGGAAAGACTTTCCACATTCATTACACTTATAAGATTTCTCCCCTGTGTGTGTTATTTGATCTACTCGAAGGTGTATCTTCTGGGTGAAAGAATTTTCACATTTGTTACATTCATAAGGTTTCTCTTCTGTGTGTCTTCTCTGGTGCAAAGTGAGGTATGATTTCAGTCTAAAAGTCTTCCCACATTTATCCCATTAAAGATTTCTCTTCTTTGTGAGATCTGTGATGTGTGCTGAGAGCTGAATTCTGGGCAGAAATTTTATTACGTTCCTCATATTCATCAGGTTTGTCTTCTCTTGGAGATCGAGGTTGGAGCGTCAGGTCTGACTTCTCAGAAATTAATTTTCACACTTGATGTACGCATCACATATCTCAGGATATTGGCTCTGAGGTATTGTAAGGCGTATTTCATTACTGAAAGATTTCTCACATTCACTACATGTGTGAGGAATCTCTCCGGTGTACATTTTCGGATGTGTAGTGATGGTCGGTGTTAAGTACAACAGTTTTCATCACACAGTACATTTAGCAGTTTTCCTCCCTCCCTGAAGAATTTCTTGGGCAGGGAGAACAGAATTATGATACTGCAGATCTTTTGGACTGTCACAATCATGAAGAAAATGCTCTGAATATCCGATGGATTTTTTAAGAACAGGAGACATATGAGATCTATATGCAGCATGCATCTCATCAGGCTTAGGAGACAGAAGCTGTTCTGACACTTAATGTACTCCTCAGTCCTCACCCCTAAGTTGTTAAGGTTATTCCTAATCAGCTCTGGATTGTGTGTAGAGCTCAAATTTAAAGTTGTTGCTAATCTCTCGTTTTCCTCCACTTTGATACTACTTGCAACTGCTACTTCACAAAGACATTCATGTGGACTTTCCTGGCAGGTCTTGAACACATTTTCCATTACCTGGACATCTAAAATGAGTCATAGAAAAAAGAAACAAACATACATGAGATACAAATATTCCTTACTGTAAAGGTAATGACTTTACTTTCCCATCCTAAGTGTTAGATATTTTAAAATATAAAAGTGGAAATTGATTTGTGAGAAATATATGCTTTTCTCCCTAACATATTAAGAAAATAATATTTTACAATGACCAATAATGTTTTTCTGTGTTTTAGTTCTCTTTTTATATTACAGGAAATATTTATTGAAATTATCCAACTATGTATTGCTACAGTTTTAAGCTGAGTACTACCTATACTATACCTGAAGATTTTTTTTTTCAAATACTGTTTTGTTTATACATTGAGGAATAGCTGCCTTTCTTTTATTTTTGAGAAATAATCTAAATACTGTGCTGTTTTGCATCTTTTTAAAAATTTTTTCTTTTCTTTTCTTTTTTTTTGTAGTTCATAGGCCTCGGCCCTGTCCCTGAACACTTCAGTAGAAGACTATAACCCCTATCCTTGAGCTACAGCACCACTTCCTGTTTTCTAGAGTTAACTACAGATAAGAGTCTCAGGTCCTAAGTAGCAGATAGGATTACCTTACCCAGTTTCAATCCTGTTTGCTTATTAACCATTAAGTGAGGAACACGAATTTTTTTCTAGATTCAGCGGCCATAACTTTGGTTTATATGTCTGTTTGCCTTTGATCCAAGCAAGAACGATTCTTGAGAGTAAGGACTTACACCTATATCCCTTCAGTTACAACTTCTCACTAAAGTCTCAATTTAGGTATTTGTGGGAATTTTGAAATTTGTTTCTTTCCATTTGAAGTCTTATCAAAATTCCTTTTCTAACACTCCTGTCCCTCAGAACCATGGAAGACCAGAAAATCCCCAGCTCATTGTCTAGTTAATTTTCTTATGTTGATTGAAACTTGTTGTTTTTTTTTCCTTCCATTCCTGGGATTTAACTTAGGACCTAACCACTGTCCTTGGGTTTTCTCAAGACTAGAACCCTACCAATGAAGTCATTACTTCTGGCTTTTTCTATGTATGTGGTAATAAGGAATCAAACCTGTGTCTTTGTGCATGCTAGGCAAGCACTCTACCACTAGGCTCAATTTCTGGTGGAAAGGTCTGGTTCTGAATACCAGTCTCTTCCTACCAGCAAAAAGATATTACCCTTATCAGAGAATAATGCCCTGACTTATTCCTTGTTTGCTCAATCATTTATAGTCTTAGTTTTAAAGAAATGAAAGATCTTTCTTTCTTTCTTTCTTTCTTTCTTTCTTTCTTTCTTTCTTTCTTTCTTTCTTCCTTTCCTTCATTCCCTCTTTCTTCCCTCTTTCTTCTTTCTTTCTTTCTTTCTTTCTTTCTTTCTTTCTTTCTTTCTATCTTTCTTTCTTTCTTTCTCTCTTTCTTTCTTACTTTCTTTCTTTCTTTCTTTCTTTCTTTCTTTCTTTCTTTCTTTCTTGTTTTGAGGTCATGGGACTTGAATTCTAGACCTGGCTGTTCTTCCTGAGCTCTTCAGCTCAAGGCTACTGCCCTATGTCTTTAGCCTCAACCCCACTTCTCATTTTCTATTGCTTCATTGGAGAGAAGAGTCTAAGGTGTTTTTGTGATAGGTCAGTCTTTGAACCTTGATCCTCACATCTCAGCCTCCTAAGTAGCTAGGATTACAGGCATGAGCCACGGGCTCATGGCTTTCTCATTTTATTTTGTTTCACAGTGATTTCTACAGAGAAATCTAACTTTAACTCTACTGCCACATAGAATTCGTCATATCACCCTATGATTCTTGGTGCCGGGGGTTTGGGCTAGGATGCACAAAGACCTGGTTCAGTTCCTTGGTACTACATACAAAGAAAAAGCCAGAAGTGGTGCTATGACTCAAGAAGTAGAGAGCTAGCCTTGAGAAAACCCAGGGCCATGCTCAGGCCCTGAGACCAGGCATAGGATTGGGAAAAGAAATGATTCTTGATTCATTCACAAAGAATTCCATAGGTTCCACACAGGATTTAGGGTAACTAAGAATATTATTGCTCATTACATCACAACATGAACTTACCAATGGGGCTCAGGCTCCAACATCAATATGAAGATGCATTCACTCACCTGTGATATTCTTGTCAGAGGAATTTCCTATCCAGAGTTCTGCACAGTGCTCTAGCTTGTCAATTAATACAGGTTTGGGAACACAGGGCCCTGTAAATTAGAAACAGTAGAGAATTATTGCTTATGCTGTGTCATCATTGCTTTAAGTTCGCAGACATCCTACTTACAAGTTATCTATTAAATATTTTTTCTCATTTCTCACTGGCTCCATGGTTGACTTTTCCCCAGCTCTGGATTCATTTTGTATGGCATAAACTTAGCTATCTTGCTCAAGGCTAGAAAAATACCAGTTTGAGTCCCAGCTCCACTTACATGCATAGGTCTTCATGCATGCTAGGCAAGCACTCAATCACAAAGTCAAACTCTTGATATTCCACTAACATTTTTGAGGGGTTACTTGGAGTTATAGAGTTTCATGGCAATTTTTATGCCATTGCTGGCTTCAAATTAGAATTCTTAGATTTCTTCCTCCTGAATATTTTAAGATTACAGGCATGAAACATTGCACCTAGTGCCAGGTTTCCATTATAAACTCACTGTTTAGTGATTTGTAGATCCTATTTCCAATAATGATATATATTCTATTCTGGATGGTTTATCCACTTACAATTACTGTGTAAGTTGGAATGTCGTCTCCATTAGAGGAAACATAATTTAGAACTCTTGTCAAAGTATTCTGAAGGTATCCTGAAGAATGAGTACAAAATTACCTTAGGTTTTCTTTAGAAAGTAATGATACTTCTCAGGGCCTGGAATCTTTCCTTTAAATAGTATTGAAAGTTTGATAAACATTCACGTATCTGCAAAATAACAAGGCACTTGGCCTTGCAGGTGAATTTGACTTTTGCTCACCTAAGGACACCAGGTTGCTGTAGGTCTCCAGCATTACATCTCTGTACAGGGTCCTCTGAGCATTGTCCAGATGCTGCCACTCCTCCCAGCTGAAATCCACAGCTACATCATCAAATGACACCAGCTTCTGGAATGGCACATTTTCATCAAGTAATTAGCACTGAGTTATAAACACACCATGTCTGGAATTTTATTCTTTTTTTGTTGGACTTTTATTCCTTTACTTAAATGTTTAGACTTACATGAAATATTGACCTGAAAAGCTTAGGGATGGTGCCTAGGCCCAGAGTTCAAGTCCCAAGACACACAATAAAATAAAAAGGCAAGCCAGGTGTTGGTGGCTCACGCCTGTCATCCTAGCTACTCAGAAGACTGAGATCTCAGGACCATGGTTCAAAGCCAGCCTAGCACAAAATTCCATGAGACGCCTTTCCAATTACCCACCATAAAATGTTTAATGGCTTGTGGCATATCATGGTAGAGCAATTGTGGTATCGACAAAAATAAGTCGGGGGAGTAGATTTAGGTTATAAATGGAATTATTCCATTGAAAAGGAACTACATTATATGATGACATATGCTGGTACTGTGAGATATTGCAAAATCTTAGGGTATCAAGTAATAATAGTGTGAAGTACACCCAGAATGTTAATGTTCTATGTCTGGCATAATAATCACTTGGGGAAGAAACTTTTTTCTTTTTTTGGCTGGGGGATTTGTAAGGCTTGAACTCTGGGCCTGGGCACTGTTCCTGAGCTCTTCAACTCAAGGCTATCACCCTACCTATGAAGCCACAGTGCCATTTCTCGTATTCTAGTGGTTAACTGTAGATGAGAGTCTCATAGATTTTCTAATGCCCAGGCTGGCTTTGAACCAAATCTTTAGATATCAGCCTGATATCTGAGTAGCTAGGATTACAGGTAGAAGTCACTGCGCCTGGCAAGAAATTTATTTCTTGCTGTTTTATACTACAAATTTACTGTATGTTTTACTTTTTCAAAAAGACTGAGGATGACCTTTGTTCTGTATATAATGGGAAGAGGGGTAGGGAGCTGTGAGCAGAAGAACTGAGGGGCAATACTCAGGGTAGGACAATAGCCTTAAACTAAAGAGCTCATTGCCCAAGGTCCAAGCCCCATGACTTTCCCCACTACCCCAGAAAAAAAGGGAAAAAATTGGAGATTGGAGAGGATTTTCTAAAAAGAATATATAGAAATAGTAGTTCAAAATGTAGAAAGAAGTTCAATATTAACAGTCATGAGAAAAATTAAAATTACAATGAAATCATTACTTTAAATATGTTAATATAAATATAGTTTTAAACAAAAAGATCCACATACACACACACAAACACACACACACACACACGCATACAAAAAAACAACTTTCAAACTCTAACTATTACTGGGAAGGTAGTGAGAAGAAGTAGAACTTTGGAATAGTTCTGCAAAGAATATAAAACAATCAAAAATTGCGTGGAGAGTGCTAAAAAAGTACTAAATATAAAATTACATAGAAATATGGTCCAACACTTCTATTTCTAGATTTGTACCTAATGGAAGAGAAAGCAGAGACTAGAACAAATATGTGGAGAATCCATTCACAACTATTAATAATAATCAAAAGGTAGAAATATGCAAAACAATGCATTGAAAAGGAAGAATATTTTACTATATTTTACAGATGAATCTTGATTACAGTAAACTAAAAATACAGCAGTCATAAAGGAAGAGCTAGGGTATGTTTTCCCTTCCAGAGCTTCCAAGGATCAACAAACCCTTAGAGCCAAAAAGCACGATGGTTCCAGAGAATGGAGTAGAGAGGAACAGGAGCTGAATGTTTAATGATTATACATGGAAGATGAAAATTGCTCTAGATGGGTAGAATGAAGAGAGAACTGTACCCTAAACAATGGTTATGTAGCCACAAAGGATGGGACACACCTATACTCCCTGATCTTGGGAAACTCAAGAAGGATTTCTAGCCATCCTGGATGCATGGAAAGATCTATCATAAAAACTAATGTGGAGGGGCTGGGAGTTTGGCATAGTTGTAGAGTGCTTGTATGAAGACCAAGGTTCAATTCCGCAGTACCACATACACAGAAAACACCAGAAGTAGTGCTGTGGCTCAAGTAGAAGATCACTAGGCTTGAGGAAAGCTGAAGGACAGTGCTCAGACCGAGTTCCAGCCAAAGGGCTTGTTTAAAAAAAACCAGAAACCTGAGCATGATGGGGTGGTGGCTCATTTCTATAATCCTAGCTACTCAGGAGGCTGAGATCTGAGGATCAAGGTTTAAAGCCATCCTGGCACAAAAAGACCTGAGACTCTTATCTCCAATTCACCTTTAGAAAATGGGAAGTGGGGCTTGGCTCCAGGGTAAGGTGGTAGCCTGGAGCTGAAGAGCTCAGGGATAGTACCCAGGCTGAGTTCAAGATCTATGACCCACCAAAAAAAACCCCAAAAAACAAAAAATAATATGGAAAAATTTGGATTCTGTGAATTTTATCAGGCATATAAATGTTTTTTTTCCTGTTGAAATAACAAATTGATTGGAAATATTTTAAAAGTTTTTACCTAGAAATGTACACTACAAATGGAATTAATAACAAACACAAAATATGAAAAAGATACAAATTATCACAATATGGGTATCCTGCTTCTGTATCTTTCACTGACTCCTGTTCAAATGAGTCACATATTCTGAATCATTTCTCCCAGTCGATATATGCCACACATATTAGCTTGTACTGAACTTCTTGGGAAATCAAAAGCAAATACTAAGCAAATGTGTGTTAGATTTTGTCAACAGTGATATTTCAAATATAAATCCCTACTCATTGCATTATTTAATATGAATGCCGGAATCTAACTTACACTGGCAGTATCTTCAATCTTTTGAGAATCTTCAAAAGGGTGTGTAAATATTTTGGATCGTTATGTGTTCCGGGAGGAAAGATCCCTTTAGTGGTATGTAGTAACCTTCTTTGTCTTTTCTTACTAATTTTAGTTTGAAGTATATTGTATCTGATATGAGGATGGCAACTCCAGCCTGTTTATGGGGGCAGTTAGCTTGATAGAGTTTATTCCAACCTCTCACTTTCAAAAGATGATTGTTTTGGGGTAAGATGTGTCTCTTGAAGACAGCAGAACGATGGCTCTTGCTTTTTGATCCAACTAGACAACCTATGCCGTTTAATTGGAGAGTTAAGTCCATTGATATTGAGAGTTAGGATTGAGAGATATTTATTAGTTCCTACCATGTTTAAAAGCTTTTAGTAGGGCCTGTGTCTTGACAGTTCTTTTGGTCCTTAGATGGTATGCTGTTTAGGTGCCATTTCTTTCCCTATATTGCATTTATTTTGGTTTTCTATGTATAGAGCATCTTTGAGAATTCTCTGTAGTGTTGGTTTTGTTTCGACATATTGTTGCAGCTTTTCCCTGGAATGGAATGTTTTTATTGTTCCCTCAGTTATGAATGAGAGCTTAGCTGGCTACAGTATTCTTGGTTGGTAGTTATTTGATTTAAGGGCATGACATATATGCTTTCAGTCACTTCGTGCTTGCATGGTCTCTGCTGAGAAATCTGGGGTTATTCTGATTGGTTTGCCTTTGTAGGTTATTGATTCCTTTTCCCTGGCTGCCTTTAGGATCTTTCCTTTCGTTTCTATTGATCCAGTTCCGATCACAATGTGGCAGTGCGATGTTCTTTTCTGGTCAGATCTCTTTGGGGTTCTAAAAGCTTCTCGTATCTGGATGGGCCTGCCCTTCTGGATATTTGGGAAATTCTCTGAGATGATTCCCTGAAGTATATTTCCAATACCATTGACCTCTTTCTCCACGCCCTCCTCAATACCAACTAGCCTTAAATTAGGCTTCCTAATTGCATCTTGGACCTCCTGAAGCGCTCTCTCATATTTCCAAGATTTGGATTGACTCATTTTCTGTTCTTTCTCTATAATACCTAAATTATCTTCAGCCCTGGAAATTCTCTCCTCTGCATTGTCTAACCAGCTATCAAAGCTATCTACTTTATTTTTCATCTCCCTTGCTTCTAATTGCTCACTTTTGATGCCTTGCATCTCTTTTTTTAGATCATGTGTGGATTTCTTTATCTCCTTGATTTCCTTTTGCGTGGTTAGCTCAGTAGCTTTATTTTCTTTGGACATTTGCTGGAGTTTGGTCACGTTTTTATTTGTGGATTCTATGAATTCATCCATCTTTCTTTGAAAAACCTTTATTATGGCCTCCTTTATGGCTTCTTCTTTTTCACTTATCACCTTGTTTTTGCTTTCCTCTTGTTCAGCTATGGCTTCCTAAATTATCTCTTTCTTTATATTTTCACATTTTCCATTAATGATGTTTATCAATTGCATTTGTGTAGCACTTGAAAGACTCTCCTCTAGGTTTGCCAGTGACTGTTCCATTGTCTGTTTACATTGGGTGGGGGATGTTGTTTCTTGATTTGACATTTTTCTTGAGTTTCTTGTTCTGCCCATTTGAAAATGGGAGCAAGATTACTACTAAATACGATTATAGTTTTTCAGATATAACCAACCTATACCTTTGTAGCTGGCAGACACTAGATGTTCACAAGTTTTGATTGGTATTATCACTCTTTCTTTTTGTGCACTTACGGACCAGTCTAATACAACCACTGATAAGCGATTTAAACCCAAAACAATAAGCCTCTCAATCCAATCTCGATTGTCTTTAAGTCCCTCTGAGCGTAGAGAATAATTAACCACCTACATATACAATATTGCTCAACAGCCATCAAGTGTAGATCCGTGCAGTATAAGGGTTGAAAGACGAGCAGAGGTCCAGAGATAGAAAAAAAGAATGAGAGAGGTCAGGGGAGGTACAAAAGGATTAACGTAGGAGTGTAAGAATATTGTAGTAATGAAGAAAAGGTATAGCATAAGGATAACTGACCTAAGTTGGTAAGTAGGTAGCATATTTGAGTACAAAGTTTGGAAAGTATTAGAATAAAACTTATGTGTTGCTGCACGACTAGCTCTTAGCCCAACCAGTGGCCTCACAGTGGACCATGGGATGGATCTGTTTTTCTTGTCTACGTTGAGGGAAAGAGCTATTTCACAAGATGCAGAAACGAAGATTTCAGAAGCAAATGCTGTGAGTGAATTAGCTCGTAAAAAGCATTTTTATTTTCTTTTATCTTTCTGCCAGTCTTAGGGCTTGAATTCAGGGCCTGAGCACTGTCCTCGGGTTTTCTCAAGTCTAGCCCTCTGCCACTTGAGCCACAGTGCCACATCTAGATTTTCTATCTATGTGATACTGAGCAATCAAACCCAGATCTTCATGGATGCTAGGCAAGCACTCTACCACTATGCCAAACTCTCAACCCTGACTTAGTAATTATAAAGTCATCATCATCATCATCATATCCAAATATCCTTTCTCGTACAAAGAATGAACACTTAACTGTGTCTAATGCTTTTTTTTTAATTTCACTAATTCTTCTGTGTTTTTCCCTCTTGCATATTTTACACAAAAAAGCAAAGCTAATCATCAGGAAAAAATTGATTAGGATACAAAACCTAACATTATCCTAGTACATTGACGTCAAAAATATGTGCAAGATGCCCTGTGTGTTTGACCTAGTAGTAGAGTACTTGGCTACCAAGCAGTAAGCCTCAGGTTTGATTCCTCATTACCACATACATAGAAAACGCTGCAAGTGGTGCTGTGGCTCGGTGGGACAGCTAAAGCCTAAAGAAAGCCCAAGAACAATGTTCACACTCTGAGGTCAAGTCCCAAGACTAGCAAAAACAAAAAAAAATTCGACAAGGGGCAAAATGCAGGCAGAGAAGGCACTGTGAAGCAAATGTTTTGTAAAGGATGAGGGCAATATTGACCCTTAAGTTTGGATCTTACCTAAGAAAGGCTCCTTGAGCCTGAGACCAGACTGGTAGTTGGGCCTAGTGGAAGACATTGGGATTGGACAAATAAGGTGTGCTGTATACTACATCCACATGTATATTGTGAGATTGGAGGAGAGATTCAGCCTCCAGTATGTCTTTGGTGAGGTCTTTTGTGAGCAAGGATCTTTGGTCATTGGGCCCTGAAAGGTGACCCTGCCTCCCTCACAATGGAACAGAATATGGAACCCTGGTAACCAAGCCACTGTAACTAACAACCACCTCAAGCCAGCTCACTTGGCCTGTGGCTCAGGAGGAAAAAAGATGTTGCTGTGCTGTTGCCCAAGGTCAGGAAACTCGAGTCTCAGGCATGGAAGTTGTGGATGTCTTACTCGAAGATGTACATGCTAGATCACTGCCAAGCCACAAATCCAGTATAACAGAACTTTCTCTAAGAAGAAGGTCAGGAAAATCCAGGGCAACCAGATGAGGTAAATTTCTAAGAAGAAATGTATTTGACCCCATCATCCTCCCCACACACTACAACTTTCTTTTTTTTTTCATTTTTTTATTGTAATTAGTAAAAGGGTTAGATGATATTTGCCAGATAGAAGGTGCATTAATTCACATACATTGATACCCTTTCACATGTCTTGGTACCCATTTCCCTCCAACCCCACATCCCCCACCCGTCTTGGTTTTCCCCCCTTCCCTATCAAATTTCATATATCCAAATTCAAATAAATTCAATATATAAGATAAAGTGAGATACTATACCAATATGGGATAACCAAGGGACAGCAAACGAGATGAGAGACAACATAGTACACTAAGGACAACAATCATTCATTATGTGGCTTTTGTTTCCACATCCTGGAGGTCCTTTCAATTAGCTTCACATTATATGGCCTTATATATGGCCTTTTGCTCTATTGCAAATCTCTGCTAGTAGAGCCCAAGGTTTCTACTGAGTATGACGAATGAGGGAAACCACTGACCCTAAGTCCTTTGAGTCTGGCTTACTTCACTTAATATGATTTGTTCTAAGTCTTTCCATTTCCTAACGAGGGGCGCTGTCATTATTTCTGACAGCAGCATAGAATTCCATTGTGTACAAATACTACAACTTGTTGATCCACTCATCAACTGAGGGACATCTGGGTTGGTTCCATATCTTTGCTATGGTGAATAGTGCTGCAGTGAACATTGTTGTGCTAGTGGGTTTAGTATGCCCTTGTTTCTGGATTGTTGGGTAAATGCCAAGTAGTGGAATTGCTGGGTCATAGGGGAGTTCTATGTTGAGCCTTTTGAGGCACTGCCACACTGCTTTCCATAGTGGTTGAACGAGTTTGCACTCCCACCAACAGTGTAGTAGTGATCCCTCCTGGCCACATCCCCTCCAGCATCTGTTGTCATTCGTTTTCCTGATCCTGCCATTCTAACTGGAGTGAGGTGGAATCTTAGAGTTGTTTTGATTTGCATTTCTTTTATGACCATTGATGTTGAGCAATTCTTCATGAGTCTGTAGGCCATTTTTGTTTCTTCTTCAGAGAAGACTCTCTTAAGTCTTTGGCCCATTTTTAGTGGGATGGGTGTTACTTTGGAGGTTACTTTTGGAGTGATTCAATTTTTTGAGTTGTTGATATATTTTAGATATGAGGCCTTTGTCCGTTGTTTGGTTGGTGAAGATCTTCTCCCACTCTGTTGGCTTCCTGATTAGTTTACTAGATACATCCGTTGCCATACAAAAGCTCTGCAGTTTAATGCAGTCCCACTTATCCAGCCTTTCTCTGATTTGTTGTGATTCTTGGTCCTTATTAAGAAAGTTTCGACCTGTGCCAAGGAGGCCTAGTGTATCTCCTATTCCTTCCTGTAAACTTTTCAGTGTGTCAGCTTTTACCTCCAGGTCTTTGATCCATTTGGAGTTAATTCTAGTGCAAGGTGACAAAGAAGGATGCAACTTAATTTTCTGCGGATGTTTAAACAGTTCTGACAGCACAACTTTTTGAAGAGGCTATCTGTCTTCCATTCTATTTTTTTGGCTCCCTTGTCAAAGATTAGGTGGCCATAGGTCTGTGGTTTAATATCTGGGTCCGCAGTTCTATTCCATTGGGCTTCAGGCCTGTTCTTGTGCCAGTACCAAGCTGTTTTGAGAATTATAACTCTGTAATAGAGTCTAAAGTTTGGAATTGAAATTCCTCCAGCGCTGTTCTTACTGCTAAGTAGTGTTTTAATATACGGGGTATTTTATTATTCCATATGAAATTTTGAATTGCCTCTTCTATTTCTTTAAAGAATGACATTGGGATGTTGATGGGTATTGAATTGAATTTGTAGATAGCCATTGGCAAGATTGTCATTTTCACAATGTTGATTCTTCCAATCCAGGAGCATGGGAGGTTTTTCCATTTCCTTAGTTCTGCTTTAATTTCCTTTTTTAGGGTTTTAAAGTTTTCATCTAAACGTTCCTTTACATTCTTAGTTAAGCTAATTGCTAGGTACTTTATTTTCTTTGAGGCTATTGTGAAAGGATTTTCTTTCCTGATTATTGCCTCGTTCCTCTCAGTGTTGGCGTAAAGGAAGACAGTTGATTTTTGAGGGTTGATTTTATGGCCTGCTACCCTTCCAAAGCTTTGAATCAGCTCAAGGAGCTTGGGAGTAGAGTCTATAGGATTCTTTAAATACAGAATCATGTCATCTGCAAAGAGGGATAGTGTTATTTCCTCTTTCTCTACTTGGATCCACTTTATGCTTGCTTCTTGCCTTATTGCAATGTCTAGGAATTCTAGTACTATGTTAAAAAGGAGTGGAGAGAGTGGGCATCCTTGTCCCGTTCCTGATTTTAGAGGGAATGGCTTTAGATTTTCACCATTAAGTATAATACTAGCAGTGGGTTTCTCATACACAGCCTTTATTACATTGAGAAATGTTCCATGGATTCCTAGTTTCTCCACATCTTTTAACATAAAGGGGTTTTGGATCTTGTCAAATGCCTTTTCCGCATCTATTGAGACAATCATGTGATTTTATCCCTGCTCCTGTTGATGTGTTGAATTATATTAATTGATTTGTGTATGTTGAACCAGCTTTGCCTCCCTGTGATGAATCCAGTTTGATCATAGTGTATAATTTTTTTGATGAGTTGTTGTAGACGGTTGGCCAGTATTTTGTTGAGAAGTTTTGCATCGATGTTCATCAAAGAAATGGGTCTATAGATCTCTTTCTTTGATGAATCTCTGTCTGGTTTGGGGATGAGGGATATGGTGGCTTCACAGAATGAGTTTGGTAAAGGACCTTCATTTTCAATTTCGTTGAAGAGCTTGAGGAGTATTGGTGTGAGCTCTGCTTCGAAGACCTTATAGAATTCAGGTGTGAATCCATCTGGCCCTGGGCTCTTTTTAAGTGGAAGTTGTCTAATTTCCATTTCTATTTCAGAGCTTGAAATAGGTCTGTTGAGTTGGGTTAGCTCTTCTTGGTTCAGTGTGGGTATGTTAATATTGTCTAGGAATTCATCCATTTCTTCTAGATTCTCAAATTTGTTGGCGTAAAGGTTTGAGAAGTATTCCCTCATGATATTCTGGATCTTGGTAATTTCTGTCGTGATATTACCATTTTCATCTGCGATTTTGTTTATTTCGATATGCTCTCTTCTTTTTTTGGTAAGATTTGCTAAGGGCTTGTCAATTTTGTTAATTCTTTCAAAGAATCAACTCCTTGTTTTGTTGATTCTTTCTATAGATTTTTTATTCCAAATCATTTAATTCTGCTTTGATTTTAATAATTTGCATTCTCCTAATGTGTTTAGGTTTGGTTTGTTGCTCTTTTTCCATGAGGTTAAGGTGAGACATTAACTAGTTGGTTTGCCATTTTTCCAACTTGCTGTTGTAGGCACTCAGCGCTATAAATTTTCCTCTGAGTACTGCCTTTGTTGTGTCCCTAAGGAGTTGATATTTGTGTGCTCCTTATTGTTAAATTTCATAAACAGTTGGATATCTGTTCTGATCTCTTCGATTACCCATTGATTTTGATTCAACAATGTGTTTTTCAGTCTCCATGAGTTACAGGGTTTTCTTTGGTGGAGATGTGTGTTCAGCTCCAATTTGATGCCTTTATGGTCTGAGAGTGTGCATGGAATAATTTCAGTGTTTCTGAATCTGTCCAGGTTTGCTTTATGGCCTAAGATGTGGTCTATTTTGGAAAATGTTCCATGTGCTGCTGAGAAAAACGTTTATTGTGGTGTTACTGGGTGGAATATTCTGCAGATGTCTGTTAGATCTAGTTGGTCTATATAGTTGTTCACTTCTAAGGTTTCTCTTTTGAGTTTTTGCCTTGTTGATCTGTCCATAGGTGAGAGTGATGTGTTAAACTCACCAACAACCACTGTATTTCGATCTATGTATGGTTTCAGTGTAAGTAAAGTTTGCTTGATGAAGTTTGGAGCTCCGGGATTGGGTGTGTAAATATTTAGGATGGTTATGTCTTCCGGGAGGAAAGATCCCTTTAGTAGTATGTAGTAACCTTCTTTGTCTTTTCTTACTAATTTTAGTTTGAAGTCTATTGTATCTGATATGAGGATGGCAACTCCAGCGTGTTTATGGGGGCAGTTAGCTTGATAGAGTTTATTCCAACCTCTCACTTTCAAAAGATGATTGTTTTTGGGTAAGATGTGTCTCTTGAAGACAGCAGAACGATGGCTCTTGCTTTTTGATCCAACTAGACAACCTATGCCGTTTAATTGGAGAGTTAAGTCCATTGATATTGAGAGTTAGGATTGAGAGATATTTATTAGTTCCTACCATTTTTAAAAGCTTTTAGTAGGGCCTGTGTCTTGACAGTTCTTGTGGTCCTTAGATGGTATGCTGTTTAGGTGCCATTTCTTTCCCTAAATTGCATTTATTTTGGTTTTCTATGTATAGAGCATCTTTGAGAATTCTCTGTAGTGTTGGTTTTGTTTCGACATATTGTTGCAGCTTTTCCCTGGAATGGAATGTTTTTATTGTTCCCTCAGTTATGAATGAGAGCTTAGCTGGCTACAGTATTCTTGGTTGGTAGTTATTTGATTTAAGGGCATGACATATATGCTTTCAGTCACTTCGTGCTTGCATGGTCTCTGCTGAGAAATCTGGGGTTATTCTGATTGGTTTGCCTTTGTAGGTTACTGATCCCTTTTCCCTGGCTGCCTTTAGGATCTTTCCTTTCGTTTCTATTGATCCAGTTCGGATCACAATATGGCGGTGGGATGTTCTTTTCTGGTCAGGTCTGTTTGGGGTTCTAAAAGCTTCTCGTATCTTAATGGGCTTGCCCTTCTGGATATTTGGGAAATTCTCTGAGATGATTCCCTGAAGTATATTTCCAATACCATTGACCTCTTTCTCCACGCCCTCCTCAATACCAACTAGCCTTATATTAGGCTTCCTAATTGTATCTTGGACCTCCTGAAGCGCACTCTCATATTTCCTAGATTTGGATTGACTCATTTTCTGTTCTTTATAATACCTAAATTATCTTCAGCCCTGGAAATTCACTCCTCTGCATTGTCTAACCTGCTATCAAAGCTATCTACTTTATTTTTCATCTCCCTTGCTTCTAGTTGCTCACTTTTGATGCCTTGCATCTCTTCTTTTAGATCATGTATGGATTTCTTTATCTCCACGATTTCCTTTTGAGTGGTTAGCTCAGTAGCTTTATTTTCTTTGGACATTTGCTGGAGTTTGGTCACGTTTTTATTTGTTGATTCTATGAATTCATCCATCTTTCTTTGAAAAACCTTTATTATGGCCTCCTTTATGGCTTCTTCTTTTTCACTTATCACCTTGTTTTTGCTTTCCTCTTGTTCCGCTATGGCTTCCTCAATTATCTCTTTCTTTATATTTTCACATTTTTCATTAATGATGTTTATTAATTGCATTTGTGTAGCACTTGGAAGACTCTCCTCTAGGTTTGCCAGTGACTGTTCCATTGTCTGTTTACATTGGGTGGGGGATGTTGTTTCTTAATTTGACATTTTTCTTGAGTTTCTTGTTCTGCCCATTTGAAAATGGGAGCAAGATTACTACTAAATACGATTATAGTTTTTCAGATATAACCAACCTAGACCTCTGTAGCTGGCAGGCACTAGATGTTCACAAGTTTTGATTGGTATTATCACTCTTTCTTTTTGTGCACTTACAGACCAGTCTAATACAACCACTGATAAGCGATTTATACCCAAAACAATAAGCCTCTCAATCCAATCTCTATTGTCTTTATGTCCCTCTGAGCCTAGAGAATAATTAACCACCTACATATACAATATTGCTCAACAGCCATCAAGTGTAGATCCGTGCAGTATAAGGGTTGAAAGACGAGCAGAGGTCCAGAGATAGAAAAAAGGAATGAGAGAGGTCAGGGGAGGTGCAAGAGGATTAACGTAGGAGTGTAAGAATATTGTAGTAATGAAGAAAATGTATAGCATAAGGATAACTGACCTAAGTTGGTAAGTAGGTAGCATATTTGAGTACAAAGTTTGGAAAGTATTAGAATAAAACTTATGTGTTGCTGCACGACTAGCTCTTAGCCCAACCAGTGGCCTCACAGTGGACCATGGGATGGATCTGTTTTTTTTGTCTACGTTGAGGGAAAGGTGTATTTCACAAGATGCAGAAGCGAAGATTTCAGAAGCAAATTCTGTGAGTGAATTAGCTCGTAAAAAGCATTTTTATTTTCTTTTATTTTTCTGCCAGTCTTGGGGCTTGAATTCAGGGCCTGAGCACTGTCCTCGGGTTTTCTCAAGTCTAGCCCTCTGCCACTTGAGCCACAGTGCCACATCTAGATTTTCTATCTATGTGATACTGAACAATCAAACCCAGATCTTCATGGATGCTAGGCAAGCACTCTACCACTATGCCAAACTCTCAACCCTGACATAGTAATTATAAAGTCATCATCATCATCATATCCAAATATCCTTTCTCCTACAAAGAATGAACACTTAACTGTGTCTAATGCTTTTTTTTAATTTCACTAATTCTTCTGTGTTTTTCCCTCTTGCATTTTTTACACATGACAGCAAAGCTAATCATCAGGAAAAAATTGATTAGGATACAGAAACCTAATAATATCCTAGTAGATTGATGTCAAAAATATGTGCAAGATGCCCTGTGTGTTTGACCTAGTGGTAGAGTACTTGGCTACCAAGCAATAAGCCTCAGGTTTGATTCCTCATTACCACATGAATAGAAAACGCTGCAAGTGGTGCTGTGGCTCGTTGGGACAACTAAAGCCTAAAGAAAGCCCAAGAACAATGTTCACACTCTGAGGTCAAGTCCCAAGACTAGCAAAAACAAAAAAAAAATTCGACAAGGGGCAAAATGCAGGCAGAGAAGGCATTGTGAAGCAAATGTTTTGTAAAGGATGAGGGCAATATTGACCCATATGTTTGGATCTTACCTAAGAAAGTCTCCTTGAGCCTGAGACCAGACTTGTAGTTGGGCCTAGTGGAAGACATTGGGATTGGACAAATAAGGTGTGCTGTATACCACATCCACATGTATATTGTGAGATTGGAGGAGAGATTCAGCCTCCAGTATGTCTTTGGTGAGGTCTTTTGTGAGCAAGGATCTTTGGTCATTGGGCCCTGAAAGGTGACCCTTCCTCCCTCACAATGGAACAGAATATGGAACCCTGGTAACCAAGCCACTGTAACTAACAACCAGCTCAAGCCAGCTCACTTGGCCTGTGGCTCAGGAGGAAGAAAGATGTTGCTGTGCTGTTGCCCAAGGTCAGGAAACTCGAGTCTCAGGCATGGAAGTTGTGGATGTCTTACTCGAAGATGTACATGCTAGATCATTGCCAAGCCACAAACCCAGTATAACAGAACTTTCTCTAAGAAGAAGGCCAGGAAAATCCAGGGCAACCAGATCAGGTAAATTTCTAAGAAGAAATGTATTTGACCCCATCATCCTCCCCACACACTACAACTTTCTTTTTTTCATTTTTTATTGTAATTAGTAAAAGGGTTAGATGATATTTGCCAGATAGAAGGTGCATTAATTCACATACATTGATACCCTTTCACATGTCTTGGTACCCATTTCCCTCCAACCCCACATCCCCCACCCGTCTTGGTTTTCCCCCCTTCCCTATCAAATTTCATATATCCAAATTCAAATAAATTCAATATATAAGATAAAGTGAGATACTATACCAATATGGGATAACCAAGGGACAGCAAACGAGATGAGAGACAACATAGTACACTAAGGACAACAATCATTCATTATGTGGCTTTTGTTTCCACATCCTGGAGGTCCTTTCAATTAGCTTCACATTATATGGCCTTATATATGGCCTTTTGCTCTATTGCAAATCTCTGCTAGTAGAGCCCAAGGTTTCTACTGAGTATGACGAATGAGGGAAACCACTGACCCTAAGTCCTTTGAGTCTGGCTTACTTCACTTAATATGATTTGTTCTAAGTCTTTCCATTTCCTAACGAGGGGCGCTGTCATTATTTCTGACAGCAGCATAGAATTCCATTGTGTACAAATACTACAACTTGTTGATCCACTCATCAACTGAGGGACATCTGGGTTGGTTCCATATCTTTGCTATGGTGAATAGTGCTGCAGTGAACATTGTTGTGCTAGTGGGTTTAGTATGCCCTTGTTTCTGGATTGTTGGGTAAATGCCAAGTAGTGGAATTGCTGGGTCATAGGGGAGTTCTATGTTGAGCCTTTTGAGGCACTGCCACACTGCTTTCCATAGTGGTTGAACGAGTTTGCACTCCCACCAACAGTGTAGTAGTGATCCCTCCTGGCCACATCCCCTCCAGCATCTGTTGTCATTCGTTTTCCTGATCCTGCCATTCTAACTGGAGTGAGGTGGAATCTTAGAGTTGTTTTGATTTGCATTTCTTTTATGACCATTGATGTTGAGCAATTCTTCATGAGTCTGTAGGCCATTTTTGTTTCTTCTTCAGAGAAGACTCTCTTAAGTCTTTGGCCCATTTTTAGTGGGATGGGTGTTACTTTGGAGGTTACTTTTGGAGTGATTCAATTTTTTGAGTTGTTGATATATTTTAGATATGAGGCCTTTGTCCGTTGTTTGGTTGGTGAAGATCTTCTCCCACTCTGTTGGCTTCCTGATTAGTTTACTAGATACATCCGTTGCCATACAAAAGCTCTGCAGTTTAATGCAGTCCCACTTATCCAGCCTTTCTCTGATTTGTTGTGATTCTTGGTCCTTATTAAGAAAGTTTCGACCTGTGCCAAGGAGGCCTAGTGTATCTCCTATTCCTTCCTGTAAACTTTTCAGTGTGTCAGCTTTTACCTCCAGGTCTTTGATCCATTTGGAGTTAATTCTAGTGCAAGGTGACAAAGAAGGATGCAACTTAATTTTCTGCGGATGTTTAAACAGTTCTGACAGCACAACTTTTTGAAGAGGCTATCTGTCTTCCATTCTATTTTTTTGGCTCCCTTGTCAAAGATTAGGTGGCCATAGGTCTGTGGTTTAATATCTGGGTCCGCAGTTCTATTCCATTGGGCTTCAGGCCTGTTCTTGTGCCAGTACCAAGCTGTTTTGAGAATTATAACTCTGTAATAGAGTCTAAAGTTTGGAATTGAAATTCCTCCAGCGCTGTTCTTACTGCTAAGTAGTGTTTTAATATACGGGGTATTTTATTATTCCATATGAAATTTTGAATTGCCTCTTCTATTTCTTTAAAGAATGACATTGGGATGTTGATGGGTATTGAATTGAATTTGTAGATAGCCATTGGCAAGATTGTCATTTTCACAATGTTGATTCTTCCAATCCAGGAGCATGGGAGGTTTTTCCATTTCCTTAGTTCTGCTTTAATTTCCTTTTTTAGGGTTTTAAAGTTTTCATCTAAACGTTCCTTTACATTCTTAGTTAAGCTAATTGCTAGGTACTTTATTTTCTTTGAGGCTATTGTGAAAGGATTTTCTTTCCTGATTATTGCCTCGTTCCTCTCAGTGTTGGCGTAAAGGAAGACAGTTGATTTTTGAGGGTTGATTTTATGGCCTGCTACCCTTCCAAAGCTTTGAATCAGCTCAAGGAGCTTGGGAGTAGAGTCTATAGGATTCTTTAAATACAGAATCATGTCATCTGCAAAGAGGGATAGTGTTATTTCCTCTTTCTCTACTTGGATCCACTTTATGCTTGCTTCTTGCCTTATTGCAATGTCTAGGAATTCTAGTACTATGTTAAAAAGGAGTGGAGAGAGTGGGCATCCTTGTCCCGTTCCTGATTTTAGAGGGAATGGCTTTAGATTTTCACCATTAAGTATAATACTAGCAGTGGGTTTCTCATACACAGCCTTTATTACATTGAGAAATGTTCCATGGATTCCTAGTTTCTCCACATCTTTTAACATAAAGGGGTTTTGGATCTTGTCAAATGCCTTTTCCGCATCTATTGAGACAATCATGTGATTTTATCCCTGCTCCTGTTGATGTGTTGAATTATATTAATTGATTTGTGTATGTTGAACCAGCTTTGCCTCCCTGTGATGAATCCAGTTTGATCATAGTGTATAATTTTTTTGATGAGTTGTTGTAGACGGTTGGCCAGTATTTTGTTGAGAAGTTTTGCATCGATGTTCATCAAAGAAATGGGTCTATAGATCTCTTTCTTTGATGAATCTCTGTCTGGTTTGGGGATGAGGGATATGGTGGCTTCACAGAATGAGTTTGGTAAAGGACCTTCATTTTCAATTTCGTTGAAGAGCTTGAGGAGTATTGGTGTGAGCTCTGCTTCGAAGACCTTATAGAATTCAGGTGTGAATCCATCTGGCCCTGGGCTCTTTTTAAGTGGAAGTTGTCTAATTTCCATTTCTATTTCAGAGCTTGAAATAGGTCTGTTGAGTTGGGTTAGCTCTTCTTGGTTCAGTGTGGGTATGTTAATATTGTCTAGGAATTCATCCATTTCTTCTAGATTCTCAAATTTGTTGGCGTAAAGGTTTGAGAAGTATTCCCTCATGATATTCTGGATCTTGGTAATTTCTGTCGTGATATTACCATTTTCATCTGCGATTTTGTTTATTTCGATATGCTCTCTTCTTTTTTTGGTAAGATTTGCTAAGGGCTTGTCAATTTTGTTAATTCTTTCAAAGAATCAACTCCTTGTTTTGTTGATTCTTTCTATAGATTTTTTATTCCAAATCATTTAATTCTGCTTTGATTTTAATAATTTGCATTCTCCTAATGTGTTTAGGTTTGGTTTGTTGCTCTTTTTCCATGAGGTTAAGGTGAGACATTAACTAGTTGGTTTGCCATTTTTCCAACTTGCTGTTGTAGGCACTCAGCGCTATAAATTTTCCTCTGAGTACTGCCTTTGTTGTGTCCCTAAGGAGTTGATATTTGTGTGCTCCTTATTGTTAAATTTCATAAACAGTTGGATATCTGTTCTGATCTCTTCGATTACCCATTGATTTTGATTCAACAATGTGTTTTTCAGTCTCCATGAGTTACAGGGTTTTCTTTGGTGGAGATGTGTGTTCAGCTCCAATTTGATGCCTTTATGGTCTGAGAGTGTGCATGGAATAATTTCAGTGTTTCTGAATCTGTCCAGGTTTGCTTTATGGCCTAAGATGTGGTCTATTTTGGAAAATGTTCCATGTGCTGCTGAGAAAAACGTTTATTGTGGTGTTACTGGGTGGAATATTCTGCAGATGTCTGTTAGATCTAGTTGGTCTATATAGTTGTTCACTTCTAAGGTTTCTCTTTTGAGTTTTTGCCTTGTTGATCTGTCCATAGGTGAGAGTGATGTGTTAAACTCACCAACAACCACTGTATTTCGATCTATGTATGGTTTCAGTGTAAGTAAAGTTTGCTTGATGAAGTTTGGAGCTCCGGGATTGGGTGTGTAAATATTTAGGATGGTTATGTCTTCCGGGAGGAAAGATCCCTTTAGTAGTATGTAGTAACCTTCTTTGTCTTTTCTTACTAATTTTAGTTTGAAGTCTATTGTATCTGATATGAGGATGGCAACTCCAGCGTGTTTATGGGGGCAGTTAGCTTGATAGAGTTTATTCCAACCTCTCACTTTCAAAAGATGATTGTTTTTGGGTAAGATGTGTCTCTTGAAGACAGCAGAACGATGGCTCTTGCTTTTTGATCCAACTAGACAACCTATGCCGTTTAATTGGAGAGTTAAGTCCATTGATATTGAGAGTTAGGATTGAGAGATATTTATTAGTTCCTACCATTTTTAAAAGCTTTTAGTAGGGCCTGTGTCTTGACAGTTCTTGTGGTCCTTAGATGGTATGCTGTTTAGGTGCCATTTCTTTCCCTAAATTGCATTTATTTTGGTTTTCTATGTATAGAGCATCTTTGAGAATTCTCTGTAGTGTTGGTTTTGTTTCGACATATTGTTGCAGCTTTTCCCTGGAATGGAATGTTTTTATTGTTCCCTCAGTTATGAATGAGAGCTTAGCTGGCTACAGTATTCTTGGTTGGTAGTTATTTGATTTAAGGGCATGACATATATGCTTTCAGTCACTTCGTGCTTGCATGGTCTCTGCTGAGAAATCTGGGGTTATTCTGATTGGTTTGCCTTTGTAGGTTACTGATCCCTTTTCCCTGGCTGCCTTTAGGATCTTTCCTTTCGTTTCTATTGATCCAGTTCGGATCACAATATGGCGGTGGGATGTTCTTTTCTGGTCAGGTCTGTTTGGGGTTCTAAAAGCTTCTCGTATCTTAATGGGCTTGCCCTTCTGGATATTTGGGAAATTCTCTGAGATGATTCCCTGAAGTATATTTCCAATACCATTGACCTCTTTCTCCACGCCCTCCTCAATACCAACTAGCCTTATATTAGGCTTCCTAATTGTATCTTGGACCTCCTGAAGCGCACTCTCATATTTCCTAGATTTGGATTGACTCATTTTCTGTTCTTTATAATACCTAAATTATCTTCAGCCCTGGAAATTCACTCCTCTGCATTGTCTAACCTGCTATCAAAGCTATCTACTTTATTTTTCATCTCCCTTGCTTCTAGTTGCTCACTTTTGATGCCTTGCATCTCTTCTTTTAGATCATGTATGGATTTCTTTATCTCCACGATTTCCTTTTGAGTGGTTAGCTCAGTAGCTTTATTTTCTTTGGACATTTGCTGGAGTTTGGTCACGTTTTTATTTGTTGATTCTATGAATTCATCCATCTTTCTTTGAAAAACCTTTATTATGGCCTCCTTTATGGCTTCTTCTTTTTCACTTATCACCTTGTTTTTGCTTTCCTCTTGTTCCGCTATGGCTTCCTCAATTATCTCTTTCTTTATATTTTCACATTTTTCATTAATGATGTTTATTAATTGCATTTGTGTAGCACTTGGAAGACTCTCCTCTAGGTTTGCCAGTGACTGTTCCATTGTCTGTTTACATTGGGTGGGGGATGTTGTTTCTTAATTTGACATTTTTCTTGAGTTTCTTGTTCTGCCCATTTGAAAATGGGAGCAAGATTACTACTAAATACGATTATAGTTTTTCAGATATAACCAACCTAGACCTCTGTAGCTGGCAGGCACTAGATGTTCACAAGTTTTGATTGGTATTATCACTCTTTCTTTTTGTGCACTTACAGACCAGTCTAATACAACCACTGATAAGCGATTTATACCCAAAACAATAAGCCTCTCAATCCAATCTCTA
The DNA here is from genome assembly GCF_031878675.1 of Megascapheus bottae. Taxonomy (NCBI): domain Eukaryota; kingdom Metazoa; phylum Chordata; class Mammalia; order Rodentia; family Geomyidae; genus Megascapheus; species Megascapheus bottae. The sequence goes on from NW_028327280.1 coordinate 393,797, forward strand.
TTGTCTTTATGTCCCTCTGAGCCTAGAGAATAATTAACCACCTACATATACAATATTGCTCAACAGCCATCAAGTGTAGATCCGTGCAGTATAAGGGTTGAAAGACGAGCAGAGGTCCAGAGATAGAAAAAAGGAATGAGAGAGGTCAGGGGAGGTGCAAGAGGATTAACGTAGGAGTGTAAGAATATTGTAGTAATGAAGAAAATGTATAGCATAAGGATAACTGACCTAAGTTGGTAAGTAGGTAGCATATTTGAGTACAAAGTTTGGAAAGTATTAGAATAAAACTTATGTGTTGCTGCACGACTAGCTCTTAGCCCAACCAGTGGCCTCACAGTGGACCATGGGATGGATCTGTTTTTTTTGTCTACGTTGAGGGAAAGGTGTATTTCACAAGATGCAGAAGCGAAGATTTCAGAAGCAAATTCTGTGAGTGAATTAGCTCGTAAAAAGCATTTTTATTTTCTTTTATTTTTCTGCCAGTCTTGGGGCTTGAATTCAGGGCCTGAGCACTGTCCTCGGGTTTTCTCAAGTCTAGCCCTCTGCCACTTGAGCCACAGTGCCACATCTAGATTTTCTATCTATGTGATACTGAACAATCAAACCCAGATCTTCATGGATGCTAGGCAAGCACTCTACCACTATGCCAAACTCTCAACCCTGACATAGTAATTATAAAGTCATCATCATCATCATATCCAAATATCCTTTCTCCTACAAAGAATGAACACTTAACTGTGTCTAATGCTTTTTTTTAATTTCACTAATTCTTCTGTGTTTTTCCCTCTTGCATTTTTTACACATGACAGCAAAGCTAATCATCAGGAAAAAATTGATTAGGATACAGAAACCTAATAATATCCTAGTAGATTGATGTCAAAAATATGTGCAAGATGCCCTGTGTGTTTGACCTAGTGGTAGAGTACTTGGCTACCAAGCAATAAGCCTCAGGTTTGATTCCTCATTACCACATGAATAGAAAACGCTGCAAGTGGTGCTGTGGCTCGTTGGGACAACTAAAGCCTAAAGAAAGCCCAAGAACAATGTTCACACTCTGAGGTCAAGTCCCAAGACTAGCAAAAACAAAAAAAAAATTCGACAAGGGGCAAAATGCAGGCAGAGAAGGCATTGTGAAGCAAATGTTTTGTAAAGGATGAGGGCAATATTGACCCATATGTTTGGATCTTACCTAAGAAAGTCTCCTTGAGCCTGAGACCAGACTTGTAGTTGGGCCTAGTGGAAGACATTGGGATTGGACAAATAAGGTGTGCTGTATACCACATCCACATGTATATTGTGAGATTGGAGGAGAGATTCAGCCTCCAGTATGTCTTTGGTGAGGTCTTTTGTGAGCAAGGATCTTTGGTCATTGGGCCCTGAAAGGTGACCCTTCCTCCCTCACAATGGAACAGAATATGGAACCCTGGTAACCAAGCCACTGTAACTAACAACCAGCTCAAGCCAGCTCACTTGGCCTGTGGCTCAGGAGGAAGAAAGATGTTGCTGTGCTGTTGCCCAAGGTCAGGAAACTCGAGTCTCAGGCATGGAAGTTGTGGATGTCTTACTCGAAGATGTACATGCTAGATCATTGCCAAGCCACAAACCCAGTATAACAGAACTTTCTCTAAGAAGAAGGCCAGGAAAATCCAGGGCAACCAGATCAGGTAAATTTCTAAGAAGAAATGTATTTGACCCCATCATCCTCCCCACACACTACAACTTTCTTTTTTTCATTTTTTATTGTAATTAGTAAAAGGGTTAGATGATATTTGCCAGATAGAAGGTGCATTAATTCACATACATTGATACCCTTTCACATGTCTTGGTACCCATTTCCCTCCAACCCCACACCCCCCACCCGTCTTGGTTTTCCCCCCTTCCCTATCAAATTTCAAATATCCAAATACCAATAAATTCAATATATCAGATAACAAAGTGAGATACTATACCAATATGGGATAGCCAAGGGACAGCAAACGAGATGAGAGACAACATAGTACATTAAGGACAACAATCATTCATTATATGGCTTTTGTTTCAATATCCTGGAGGTCCTTTCAATTAGCTTCACATTATATGGCCTTATATATGGCCTTTTGCTCTATTGCCAATCTCTGCTAGTAGAGCCCAAGGTTTCTACTGATTATGACGAATGAGGGAAACCACTGAGCCTAAGTTCCTTTGAGTCTGGCTTACTTCACTTAATATGATTTGTTCTAAGTCTTTCCATTTCCTAACAAATGGGGCGATGTCATTCTTTCTGACAGCAGCATAGAATTCCATTGTGTACAAATACCACAACTTGTTGATCCTCTCATCAACAGAGGGACATCTGGGTTGGTTCCATATCTTTGCTATGGTGAATAGTGCTGCAATGAACATTGTTGTGCTAGTGGGTTTAGTATGCCCTTGTTTCTGGATTGTTGGGTAAATGCCAAGTAGTGGAATTGCTGGGTCATAGGGGAGTTGTATGTTTAGCCTTTTGAGGCACTGCCGCACTGCTTTCCGTAGTGGTTGAACGAGTTTGCACTCCCACCAACAGTGTAGTAGTGATCCCTCCTGGCCACATCCCCTCCAGCATCTGTTGTCATTCGTTTTCCTGATCCTGGCCATTGTAACTGGAATTAAGTGGAATCTTAGACTTGTTTTGATTTGCATTTCTTTATGACCAGAGATGTTGAGTATTTCTTCATGTGTCTATAGGCCATTTTTGTTTCTTCTTCACAGAAGACTCTCTTTAAGTCTTTGGCCCATTTTTAATGGGATGGGTGTTACTTTGGAGGTTAGTTTTGGAGTGATTCAATTTTTTGAGTTGTTGATATATTTTAGATATGAGGCCTTGGTCCGTTGTTTGGTTGGTGAAGATCTTCTCCCACTCTGTAGGCTTCCTGATTAGTTTATTACCTATATCCGTTGCCATACAAAAGCTCTGCAGTTTAATGCAGTCCCACTTATCCAGCCTTTCTCTGATTTGTTGTGATTCTTGGTCCTTATTAAGAAAGTTTCGACCTGTGCCAAGGAGGCCTAGTGTATCTCCTATTCCTTCCTGTAAACTTTTCAGTGTGTCAGCTTTTACCTCCAGGTCTTTGATCCATTTGGAGTTAATTCTAGTGCAAGGTGACAAAGAAGGATCCAACTTTAGTTTTCTGCAGGTGTTTAACCAGTTCTGCCAGCACAACTTGTTGAAGAGGCTATCTTTCTTCCATTCTATTTTTTTTGGCTCCCTGGTCAAAGATTAGGTGGCCATAGGTCTGTGGTTTAATATCTGGGTCCGCAGTTCTACTCCATTGGACTTCAGGCCTGTTCTTGTGCCAGTACCAGGCTGTTTTGAGAATTATAGCTCTGTAATAGAGCCTTAAGTTTGGAATTGAAATTCCTCCAGCGCTGTTCTTTCTGCTAAGAAGTGTTTTTGCTATACGGGGTCTTTTATTATTCCATATGAAATTTTGAATTGCCTCTTCAATGACCTTAAAAAATGACATTGGGATGTTGATGTGTATTACATTGAATTTGTAGATAGCCCTTGGCAAGATTGTCATTTTCACAATGTTGATTCTTCCAATCCAGGAGCATGGGAGGTTTTTCCATTTCCTTAGTTCTGCTTTAATTTCCTTTTTTATCGTTTTAAAGTTTTCATCTAAACGGTCCTTTACATTCTTAGTTAAGCTAATTGCTAGGTACTTTATTTTCTTTGAGGCTATTGTGAAAGGATTTTCTTTCCTGATTATTGCCTCGTTCCTCTCAGTGTTGGCGTAAAGTAAGGCAGTTGATTTGTGAGGGTTGATTTTATGGCCTGCTACCCTTCCAAAGCTTTGAATCAGCTCAAGGAGCTTGGGAGTAGAGTCTATAGGATTCTTTAAATACAGAATCATGTCATCTGCAAAGAGGGATAGTGTTATTTCCTCTTTCTCTACTTGGATCCACTTTATGCTTGCTTCTTGCCTTATTGCAATGTCTAGGAATTCTAGTACTATGTTAAAAAGGAGTGGAGAGAGTGGGCATCCTTGTCCCGTTCCTGATTTTAGAGGGAATGGCTTTAGATTTTCACCATTAAGTATAATACTAGCAGTGGGTTTCTCATACACAGCCTTTATTACATTGAGAAATGTTCCATGGATTCCTAGTTTCTCCACATCTTTTAACATAAAGGGGTTTTGGATCTTGTCAAATGCCTTTTCCGCATCTATTGAGACAATCATGTGATTTTATCCCTGCTCCTGTTGATGTGTTGAATTATATTAATTGATTTGTGTATGTTGAACCAGCTTTGCCTCCCTGTGATGAATCCAGTTTGATCATAGTGTATAATTTTTTTGATGAGTTGTTGTAGACGGTTGGCCAGTATTTTGTTGAGAAGTTTTGCATCGATGTTCATCAAAGAAATGGGTCTATAGATCTCTTTCTTTGATGAATCTCTCTCTGGTTTGGGGATGAGGGATATGCTGGCTTCACAGAATGAGTTTGGTAAAGGACCTTCATTTTCAATTTCGTTGAAGAGCTTGAGGAGTATTGGTGTGAGCTCTGCTTTGAAGACCTTATAGAATTCAGCTGTGAATCCATCTGGCCCTGGGCTCTTTTAAGTGGAAGTTGTCTAATTTCCATTTCTATTTCAGAGCTTGAAATAGGTCTGTTGAGTTGGGTTAGCTCTTCTTGGTTCAGTGTGGGTATGTTAATATTGTCTAGGAATTCATCCATTTCTTCTAGATTCTCAAATTTGTTGGCGTAAAGGTTTGAGAAGTATTCCCTCATGATATTCTGGATCTTGGTAATTTCTGTCGTGATATTACCATTTTCATCTGCGATTTTGTTCATTTCGATATGCTCTCTTCTTTTTTTGGTAAGATTTGCTAAGGGCTTCTCAATTTTGTTAATTCTTTCAAAGAACCAACTCCTTGTTTTGTTGATTCTTTCTATAGATTTTTTATTCCAAATCATTTAATTCTGCTTTGATTTTAATAATTTGCTTTCTCCTAATGGGATTAGGGTTGGTTTGTTGCTCTTTTTCCATGAGGTTAAGGTGAGACATTAACTAGTTGGTTTGCCATTTTTCCAACTTGCTGTTGTAGGCACTCAGCGCTATAAATTTTCCTCTGAGTACTGCCTTTGTTGTGTCCCTAAGGAGTTGATATTTGTGTGCTCCTTATTGTTAAATTTCATAAACAGTTGGATATCTGTTCTGATCTCTTCGATTACCCATTGTTTTTGATTCAACAATGTGTTGTTCAGTCTCCATGAGTTACAGGGTTTTCTTTGGTGGAGATGTGTGTTCAGCTCCAATTTGATGCCTTTATGGTCTGAGAGTGTGCATGGAATAATTTCAGTGTTTCTGAATCTGTCCAGGTTTGCTTTATGGCCTAAGATGTGGTCTATTTTGGAAAATGTTCCATGTGCTGCTGAGAAAAACGTATATTGTGGTGTTACTGGGTGGAATATTCTGCAGATGTCTGTTAGATCTAGTTGGTCTATATAGTTGTTCAGTTCTAAGGTTTCTCTTTTGAGTTTTTGCCTTGTTGATCTGTCCATAGGTGAGAGTGGTGTGTTAAACTCACCAACAATCACTGTATTTCGATCTATGTATGGTTTCAGTGTAAGTAAAGTTTGCTTGATGAAGTTTGGAGTTCCGGGATTGGGTGTGTAAATATTTAGGATCGTTATGTCTTCCGGGAGGAAAGATCCCTTTAGTAGTATGTAGTAACCTTCTTTGTCTTTTCTTACTAATTTTAGTTTGAAGTCTATTGTATCTGATATGAGGATGGCAACTCCAGCGTGTTTATGGGGGCAGTTAGCTTGATAGAGTTTATTCCAACCTCTCACTTTCAAAAGATGATTGTTTTTGGGTAAGATGTGTCTCTTGAAGACAGCAGAACGATGGCTCTTGCTTTGTGATCCAACTAGACAACCTATGCCGTTTAATTGGAGAGTTAAGTCCATTGATATTGAGAGTTAGGATTGAGAGATATTTATTAGTTCCTACCATTTTTAAAAGCTTTTAGTAGGGCCTGTGTCTTGACAGTTCTTGTGGTCCTTAGATGGTATGCTGTTTAGGTGCCTTTTCTTTCCCTATATTGCATTTATTTTGGTTTTCTATGTATAGAGCATCTTTGAGAATTCTCTGTAGTGTTGGTTTTGTTTCGACATATTGTTGCAGCTTTTCCCTGGAATGGAATGTTTTTATTGTTCCCTCAGTTATGAATGAGAGCTTAGCTGGCTACAGTATTCTTGGTTGGTAGTTATTTGATTTAAGGGCATGACATATATGCTTCCAGTCACTTCGTGCTTGCATGGTCTCTGCTGAGAAATCTGGGGTTATTCTGATTGGTTTGCCTTTGTAGGTTACTGATCCCTTTTCCCTGGCTGCCTTTAGGATCTTTTCTTTCGTTTCTATTGATCCAGTTCGGATCACAATGTGGCGGTGGGATATTCTTTTCTGGTCAGGTCTGTTTGGGGTTCTAAAAGCTTCTCGTATCTGGATGGGCTTGCCCTTCTGGATATTTGGGAAATGCTCTGAGATGATTCCCTGAAGTATATTTCCAATACCATTGACCTCTTTCTCCACGCCCTCCTCAATACCAACTAGCCTTAAATTAGGCTTCCTAATTGAATCTTGGACCTCCTGAAGCACTCTCTCATATTTCCTAGATTTGGATTGACTCATTTTCTGTTCTTTATAATACCTAAATTATCTTCAGCCACGGAAATTCTCTCCTCTGCAATGTCTAACCTGCTATCAAAGCTATCTACTTTATTTTTCATCTCCCTTGCTTCTAATTGCTCACTTTTGATGCCTTGCATCTCTTGTTTTAGATCATGTATGGATTTCTTTATGTCCTTGATTTCCTTTTGAGTGGTTAGCTGAGTAGCTTTATTTTCTTTGGACATTTGCTGGAGTTTGGTCACGTTTTTATTTGTGGATTCTATGAATTCATCCATCTTTCTTTGAAAAACCTTTATTATGGCCTCCTTTATGGCTTCTTCTTTTTCACTTATCACCTTGTTTTTGCTTTCCTCTTGTTCAGCTATGTCTTCCTCCATTATCTCTTTCTTTATATTTTCACATTTTCATTAATGATGTTTATCTGTTGCATTTGTGTAGCACTTGGAAGACTCTCCTCTAGGTTTGCCAGTGACTGTTCCATTGTCTGTTTACATTGGGTGGGGGATGTTGTTTCTTGATTTGACATTTTTCTTGAGTTTCTTGTTCTGCCCATTTGAAAATGGGAGCAAGATTACTACTAAATACGATTATAGTTTTTCAGATATAACCAACCTAGACCTCTGTAGCTGGCAGGCACTAGAGGTTCACAAGTTTTGATTGGTATTATCACTCTTTCTTTTTGTGCACTTACAGACCAGTCTAATACAACCACTGATAAGCGATTTATACCCAAAACAATAAGCCTCTCAATCCAATCTCTATTGTCTTTAAGTCCCTCTGAGCCTAGAGAATAATTAACCACCTACATATACAATATTGCTCAACAGCCATCAAGTGTAGATCCGTGCAGTATAAGGGTTGAAAGACGAGCAGAGGTCCAGAGATAGAAAAAAAGAATGAGAGAGGTCAGGGGAGGTGCAAGAGGATTAACATAGGAGTGTAAGAATATTGTAGTAATGAAGAAAAGGTATAGCATAAGGATAACTGACCTAAGTTGTTAAGTAGGTAGCATATTTGAGTACAAAGTTTGGAAAGTATTAGAATAAAACTTATGTGTTGCTGCACGACTAGCTCTTAGCCCAACCAGTGGCCTCACAGTGGACCATGGGATGGATCTGTTTTTCTTGTCTACATTGAGGGAAAGGTGTATTTCACAAGATGCAGAAGCGAAGATTTCAGAAGCAAATGCTGTGAGTGAATTAGCTCGTAAAAAGCATTTTTATTTTCTTTTATCTTTCTGCCAGTCTTGGGGCTTGAATTCAGGGCCTGAGCACTGTCCTCGGGTTTTCTCAAGTCTAGCCCTCTGCCACTTGAGCCACAGTGCCACATCTAGATTTTCTATATATGTGATACTGAGCAATCAAACCCAGATCTTCATGGATGCTAGGCAAGCACTCTACCACTATACCAAACTCTCAACGCTGACATAGTAATTATAAAGTCATCATCATCATCATATCCAAATATCCTTTCTCCTACAAAGAATGAACACTTAACTGTGTCTAATGCTTTTTTTTAATTTCACTAATTCTTCTGTGTTTTTCCCTCTTGCATTTTTTACACATGACAGCAAAGCTAATCATCAGGAAAAAATTGATTAGGATACAGAAACCTAATAATATCCTAGTAGATTGACGTCAAAAATATGTGCAAGATGCCCTGTGTGTTTGACCTAGTGGTAGAGTACTTGGCTACCAAGCAATAAGCCTGAGGTTTGATTCCTCATTACCACATACATAGAAAACGCTGCAAGTGGTGCTGTGGCTCGGTGGGACAGCTAAAGCCTAAAGAAAGCCCAAGAACAATGTTCACACTCTGAGGTCAAGTCCCAAGACTAGCAAAAACAAAAAAAAATTCGACAAGGGGCAAAATGCAGGCAGAGAAGGCATTGTGAAGCAAATGTTTTGTAAAGGATGAGGGCAATATTGACCCATAAGTTTGGATCTTACCTAAGAAAGTCTCCTTGAGCCTGAGACCAGACTTGTAGTTGGGCCTAGTGGAAGACATTGGGATTGGACAAATAAGGTGTGCTGTATACCACATCCACATGTATATTGTGAGATTGGAGGAGAGATTCAGCCTCCAGTATGTCTTTGGTGAGGTCTTTTGTGAGCAAGGATCTTTGGTCATTGGGCCCTGAAAGGTGACCCTGCCTCCCTCACAATGGAACAGAATATGGAACCCTGGTAACCAAGCCACTGTAACTAACAACCAGCTCAAGCCAGCTCACTTGGCCTGTGGCTCAGGAGGAAGAAAGATGTTGCTGTGCTGTTGCCCAAGGTCAGGAAACTCGAGTCTCAGGCATGGAAGTTGTGGATGTCTTACTCGAAGATGTACATGCTAGATCATTGCCAAGCCACAAACCCAGTATAACAGAACTTTCTCTAAGAAGAAGGCCAGGAAAATCCAGGGCAACCAGATCAGGTAAATTTCTAAGAAGAAATGTATTTGACCCCATCATCCTCCCCACACACTACAACTTTCTTTTTTTCATTTTTTATTGTAATTAGTAAAAGGGTTAGATGATATTTGCCAGATAGAAGGTGCATTAATTCACATACATTGATACCCTTTCACATGTCTTGGTACCCATTTCCCTCCAACCCCACACCCCCCACCCGTCTTGGTTTTCCCCCCTTCCCTATCAAATTTCAAATATCCAAATACAAATAAATTCAATATATCAGATAACAAAGTGAGATACTATACCAATATGGGATAGCCAAGGGACAGCAAACGAGATGAGAGACAACATAGTACATTAAGGACAACAATCATTCATTATATGGCTTTTGTTTCAATATCCTGGAGGTCCTTTCAATTAGCTTCACATTATATGGCCTTATATATGGCCTTTTGCTCTATTGCCAATCTCTGCTAGTAGAGCCCAAGGTTTCTACTGATTATGACGAATGAGGGAAACCACTGAGCCTAAGTTCCTTTGAGTCTGGCTTACTTCACTTAATATGATTTGTTCTAAGTCTTTCCATTTCCTAACAAATGGGGCGATGTCATTCTTTCTGACAGCAGCATAGAATTCCATTGTGTACAAATACCACAACTTGTTGATCCTCTCATCAACAGAGGGACATCTGGGTTGGTTCCATATCTTTGCTATGGTGAATAGTGCTGCAATGAACATTGTTGTGCTAGTGGGTTTAGTATGCCCTTGTTTCTGGATTGTTGGGTAAATGCCAAGTAGTGGAATTGCTGGGTCATAGGGGAGTTGTATGTTTAGCCTTTTGAGGCACTGCCGCACTGCTTTCCGTAGTGGTTGAACGAGTTTGCACTCCCACCAACAGTGTAGTAGTGATCTCTCCTGGCCACATCCCCTCCAGCATCTGTTGTCATTCGTTTTCCTGATCCTGGCCATTGTAACTGGAATTAAGTGGAATCTTAGACTTGTTTTGATTTGCATTTCTTTATGACCAGAGATGTTGAGTATTTCTTCATGTGTCTATAGGCCATTTTTGTTTCTTCTTCAGAGAAGACTCTCTTTAAGTCTTTGGCCCATTTTTAATGGGATGGGTGTTACTTTGGAGGTTAGTTTTGGAGTGATTCAATTTTTTGAGTTGTTGATATATTTTAGATATGAGGCCTTGGTCCGTTGTTTGGTTGGTGAAGATCTTCTCCCACTCTGTAGGCTTCCTGATTAGTTTATTACCTATATCCGTTGCCATACAAAAGCTCTGCAGTTTAATGCAGTCCCACTTATCCAGCCTTTCTCTGATTTGTTGTGATTCTTGGTCCTTATTAAGAAAGTTTCGACCTGTGCCAAGGAGGCCTAGTGTATCTCCTATTCCTTCCTGTAAACTTTTCAGTGTGTCAGCTTTTACCTCCAGGTCTTTGATCCATTTGGAGTTAATTCTAGTGCAAGGTGACAAAGAAGGATCCAACTTTAGTTTTCTGCAGGTGTTTAACCAGTTCTGCCAGCACAACTTGTTGAAGAGGCTATCTTTCTTCCATTCTATTTTTTTTGGCTCCCTGGTCAAAGATTAGGTGGCCATAGGTCTGTGGTTTAATATCTGGGTCCGCAGTTCTACTCCATTGGACTTCAGGCCTGTTCTTGTGCCAGTACCAGGCTGTTTTGAGAATTATAGCTCTGTAATAGAGCCTTAAGTTTGGAATTGAAATTCCTCCAGCGCTGTTCTTTCTGCTAAGAAGTGTTTTTGCTATACGGGGTCTTTTATTATTCCATATGAAATTTTGAATTGCCTCTTCAATGACCTTAAAAAATGACATTGGGATGTTGATGTGTATTACATTGAATTTGTAGATAGCCCTTGGCAAGATTGTCATTTTCACAATGTTGATTCTTCCAATCCAGGAGCATGGGAGGTTTTTCCATTTCCTTAGTTCTGCTTTAATTTCCTTTTTTATCGTTTTAAAGTTTTCATCTAAACGGTCCTTTACATTCTTAGTTAAGCTAATTGCTAGGTACTTTATTTTCTTTGAGGCTACTGTGAAAGGAGTTTCTTTCCTGATTATTGCCTCGTTCCTCTCAGTGTTGGCGTAAAGTAAGGCAGTTGATTTGTGAGGGTTGATTTTATGGCCTGCTACCCTTCCAAAGCTTTGAATCAGCTCAAGGAGCTTGGGAGTAGAGTCTATAGGATTCTTTAAATACAGAATCATGTCATCTGCAAAGAGGGATAGTTTTATTTCCTCTTTCCCTACTTGGATCCCCTTTATACTCGCTTCTTGCCTTATTGCAGTGCCTAGGAATTCTCGTACTATGTTAAAAAGGAGTGGAGAGAGTGGGCATCCTTGTCTCGTTCCTGATTTTAGAGGGAATGGCTTTAGATTTTCACCATTAAGTATAATACTGGCAGTGGGTTTCTCATACACAGCCTTTATTACATTGAGAAATGTTCCATGGATTCCTAGTTTCTCCACATCTTTTAACATAAAGGGGTTTTGGATCTTGTCAAATGCCTTTTCCGCATCTATTGAGACAATCATGTGATTTTATCCCTGCTCCTGTTGATGTGTTGAATTATATTAATTGATTTGTGTATGTTGAACCAGCTTTGCCTCCCTGTGATGAATCCAGTTTGATCATAGTGTATAATTTTTTTGATGAGTTGTTGTAGACGGTTGGCCAGTATTTTGTTGAGAAGTTTTGCATCGATGTTCATCAAAGAAATGGGTCTATAGATCTCTTTCTTTGATGAATCTCTCTCTGGTTTGGGGATGAGGGATATGCTGGCTTCACAGAATGAGTTTGGTAAAGGACCTTCATTTTCAATTTCGTTGAAGAGCTTGAGGAGTATTGGTGTGAGCTCTGCTTTGAAGACCTTATAGAATTCAGCTGTGAATCCATCTGGCCCTGGGCTCTTTTAAGTGGAAGTTGTCTAATTTCCATTTCTATTTCAGAGCTTGAAATAGGTCTGTTGAGTTGGGTTAGCTCTTCTTGGTTCAGTGTGGGTATGTTAATATTGTCTAGGAATTCATCCATTTCTTCTAGATTCTCAAATTTGTTGGCGTAAAGGTTTGAGAAGTATTCCCTCATGATATTCTGGATCTTGGTAATTTCTGTCGTGATATTACCATTTTCATCTGCGATTTTGTTCATTTCGATATGCTCTCTTCTTTTTTTGGTAAGATTTGCTAAGGGCTTCTCAATTTTGTTAATTCTTTCAAAGAACCAACTCCTTGTTTTGTTGATTCTTTCTATAGATTTTTTATTCCAAATCATTTAATTCTGCTTTGATTTTAATAATTTGCTTTCTCCTAATGGGATTAGGGTTGGTTTGTTGCTCTTTTTCCATGAGGTTAAGGTGAGACATTAACTAGTTGGTTTGCCATTTTTCCAACTTGCTGTTGTAGGCACTCAGCGCTATAAATTTTCCTCTGAGTACTGCCTTTGTTGTGTCCCTAAGGAGTTGATATTTGTGTGCTCCTTATTGTTAAATTTCATAAACAGTTGGATATCTGTTCTGATCTCTTCGATTACCCATTGTTTTTGATTCAACAATGTGTTGTTCAGTCTCCATGAGTTACAGGGTTTTCTTTGGTGGAGATGTGTGTTCAGCTCCAATTTGATGCCTTTATGGTCTGAGAGTGTGCATGGAATAATTTCAGTGTTTCTGAATCTGTCCAGGTTTGCTTTATGGCCTAAGATGTGGTCTATTTTGGAAAATGTTCCATGTGCTGCTGAGAAAAACGTATATTGTGGTGTTACTGGGTGGAATATTCTGCAGATGTCTGTTAGATCTAGTTGGTCTATATAGTTGTTCAGTTCTAAGGTTTCTCTTTTGAGTTTTTGCCTTGTTGATCTGTCCATAGGTGAGAGTGGTGTGTTAAACTCACCAACAATCACTGTATTTCGATCTATGTATGGTTTCAGTGTAAGTAAAGTTTGCTTGATGAAGTTTGGAGTTCCGGGATTGGGTGTGTAAATATTTAGGATCGTTATGTCTTCCGGGAGGAAAGATCCCTTTAGTAGTATGTAGTAACCTTCTTTGTCTTTTCTTACTAATTTTAGTTTGAAGTCTATTGTATCTGATATGAGGATGGCAACTCCAGCGTGTTTATGGGGGCAGTTAGCTTGATAGAGTTTATTCCAACCTCTCACTTTCAAAAGATGATTGTTTTTGGGTAAGATGTGTCTCTTGAAGACAGCAGAACGATGGCTCTTGCTTTGTGATCCAACTAGACAACCTATGCCGTTTAATTGGAGAGTTAAGTCCATTGATATTGAGAGTTAGGATTGAGAGATATTTATTAGTTCCTACCATTTTTAAAAGCTTTTAGTAGGGCCTGTGTCTTGACAGTTCTTGTGGTCCTTAGATGGTATGCTGTTTAGGTGCCTTTTCTTTCCCTATATTGCATTTATTTTGGTTTTCTATGTATAGAGCATCTTTGAGAATTCTCTGTAGTGTTGGTTTTGTTTCGACATATTGTTGCAGCTTTTCCCTGGAATGGAATGTTTTTATTGTTCCCTCAGTTATGAATGAGAGCTTAGCTGGCTACAGTATTCTTGGTTGGTAGTTATTTGATTTAAGGGCATGACATATATGCTTCCAGTCACTTCGTGCTTGCATGGTCTCTGCTGAGAAATCTGGGGTTATTCTGATTGGTTTGCCTTTGTAGGTTACTGATCCCTTTTCCCTGGCTGCCTTTAGGATCTTTTCTTTCGTTTCTATTGATCCAGTTCGGATCACAATGTGGCGGTGGGATATTCTTTTCTGGTCAGGTCTGTTTGGGGTTCTAAAAGCTTCTCGTATCTGGATGGGCTTGCCCTTCTGGATATTTGGGAAATGCTCTGAGATGATTCCCTGAAGTATATTTCCAATACCATTGACCTCTTTCTCCACGCCCTCCTCAATACCAACTAGCCTTAAATTAGGCTTCCTAATTGAATCTTGGACCTCCTGAAGCACTCTCTCATATTTCCTAGATTTGGATTGACTCATTTTCTGTTCTTTATAATACCTAAATTATCTTCAGCCACGGAAATTCTCTCCTCTGCAATGTCTAACCTGCTATCAAAGCTATCTACTTTATTTTTCATCTCCCTTGCTTCTAATTGCTCACTTTTGATGCCTTGCATCTCTTGTTTTAGATCATGTATGGATTTCTTTATGTCCTTGATTTCCTTTTGAGTGGTTAGCTGAGTAGCTTTATTTTCTTTGGACATTTGCTGGAGTTTGGTCACGTTTTTATTTGTGGATTCTATGAATTCATCCATCTTTCTTTGAAAAACCTTTATTATGGCCTCCTTTATGGCTTCTTCTTTTTCACTTATCACCTTGTTTTTGCTTTCCTCTTGTTCAGCTATGTCTTCCTCCATTATCTCTTTCTTTATATTTTCACATTTTCATTAATGATGTTTATCTGTTGCATTTGTGTAGCACTTGGAAGACTCTCCTCTAGGTTTGCCAGTGACTGTTCCATTGTCTGTTTACATTGGGTGGGGGATGTTGTTTCTTGATTTGACATTTTTCTTGAGTTTCTTGTTCTGCCCATTTGAAAATGGGAGCAAGATTACTACTAAATACGATTATAGTTTTTCAGATATAACCAACCTAGACCTCTGTAGCTGGCAGGCACTAGAGGTTCACAAGTTTTGATTGGTATTATCACTCTTTCTTTTTGTGCACTTACAGACCAGTCTAATACAACCACTGATAAGCGATTTATACCCAAAACAATAAGCCTCTCAATCCAATCTCTATTGTCTTTAAGTCCCTCTGAGCCTAGAGAATAATTAACCACCTACATATACAATATTGCTCAACAGCCATCAAGTGTAGATCCGTGCAGTATAAGGGTTGAAAGACGAGCAGAGGTCCAGAGATAGAAAAAAAGAATGAGAGAGGTCAGGGGAGGTGCAAGAGGATTAACATAGGAGTGTAAGAATATTGTAGTAATGAAGAAAAGGTATAGCATAAGGATAACTGACCTAAGTTGTTAAGTAGGTAGCATATTTGAGTACAAAGTTTGGAAAGTATTAGAATAAAACTTATGTGTTGCTGCACGACTAGCTCTTAGCCCAACCAGTGGCCTCACAGTGGACCATGGGATGGATCTGTTTTTCTTGTCTACATTGAGGGAAAGGTGTATTTCACAAGATGCAGAAGCGAAGATTTCAGAAGCAAATGCTGTGAGTGAATTAGCTCGTAAAAAGCATTTTTATTTTCTTTTATCTTTCTGCCAGTCTTGGGGCTTGAATTCAGGGCCTGAGCACTGTCCTCGGGTTTTCTCAAGTCTAGCCCTCTGCCACTTGAGCCACAGTGCCACATCTAGATTTTCTATATATGTGATACTGAACAATCAAACCCAGATCTTCATGGATGCTAGGCAAGCACTCTACCACTATGCCAAACTCTCAACCCTGACATAGTAATTATAAAGTCATCATCATCATCATATCCAAATATCCTTTCTCCTACAAAGAATGAACACTTAACTGTGTCTAATGCTTTTTTTTAATTTCACTAATTCTTCTGTGTTTTTCCCTCTTGCATTTTTTACACATGACAGCAAAGCTAATCATCAGGAAAAAATTGATTAGGATACAGAAACCTAATAATATCCTAGTAGATTGACGTCAAAAATATGTGCAAGATGCCCTGTGTGTTTGACCTAGTGGTAGAGTACTTGGCTACCAAGCAATAAGCCTGAGGTTTGATTCCTCATTACCACATACATAGAAAACGCTGCAAGTGGTGCTGTGGCTCGGTGGGACAGCTAAAGCCTAAAGAAAGCCCAAGAACAATGTTCACACTCTGAGGTCAAGTCCCAAGACTAGCAAAAACAAAAAAAAATTCGACAAGGGGCAAAATGCAGGCAGAGAAGGCATTGTGAAGCAAATGTTTTGTAAAGGATGAGGGCAATATTGACCCATAAGTTTGGATCTTACCTAAGAAAGTCTCCTTGAGCCTGAGACCAGACTTGTAGTTGGGCCTAGTGGAAGACATTGGGATTGGACAAATAAGGTGTGCTGTATACCACATCCACATGTATATTGTGAGATTGGAGGAGAGATTCAGCCTCCAGTATGTCTTTGGTGAGGTCTTTTGTGAGCAAGGATCTTTGGTCATTGGGCCCTGAAAGGTGACCCTGCCTCCCTCACAATGGAACAGAATATGGAACCCTGGTAACCAAGCCACTGTAACTAACAACCAGCTCAAGCCAGCTCACTTGGCCTGTGGCTCAGGAGGAAGAAAGATGTTGCTGTGCTGTTGCCCAAGGTCAGGAAACTCGAGTCTCAGGCATGGAAGTTGTGGATGTCTTACTCGAAGATGTACATGCTAGATCATTGCCAAGCCACAAACCCAGTATAACAGAACTTTCTCTAAGAAGAAGGCCAGGAAAATCCAGGGCAACCAGATCAGGTAAATTTCTAAGAAGAAATGTATTTGACCCCATCATCCTCCCCACACACTACAACTTTCTTTTTTTCATTTTTTATTGTAATTAGTAAAAGGGTTAGATGATATTTGCCAGATAGAAGGTGCATTAATTCACATACATTGATACCCTTTCACATGTCTTGGTACCCATTTCCCTCCAACCCCACACCCCCCACCCGTCTTGGTTTTCCCCCCTTCCCTATCAAATTTCAAATATCCAAATACCAATAAATTCAATATATCAGATAACAAAGTGAGATACTATACCAATATGGGATAGCCAAGGGACAGCAAACGAGATGAGAGACAACATAGTACATTAAGGACAACAATCATTCATTATATGGCTTTTGTTTCAATATCCTGGAGGTCCTTTCAATTAGCTTCACATTATATGGCCTTATATATGGCCTTTTGCTCTATTGCCAATCTCTGCTAGTAGAGCCCAAGGTTTCTACTGATTATGACGAATGAGGGAAACCACTGAGCCTAAGTTCCTTTGAGTCTGGCTTACTTCACTTAATATGATTTGTTCTAAGTCTTTCCATTTCCTAACAAATGGGGCGATGTCATTCTTTCTGACAGCAGCATAGAATTCCATTGTGTACAAATACCACAACTTGTTGATCCTCTCATCAACAGAGGGACATCTGGGTTGGTTCCATATCTTTGCTATGGTGAATAGTGCTGCAATGAACATTGTTGTGCTAGTGGGTTTAGTATGCCCTTGTTTCTGGATTGTTGGGTAAATGCCAAGTAGTGGAATTGCTGGGTCATAGGGGAGTTGTATGTTTAGCCTTTTGAGGCACTGCCGCACTGCTTTCCGTAGTGGTTGAACGAGTTTGCACTCCCACCAACAGTGTAGTAGTGATCCCTCCTGGCCACATCCCCTCCAGCATCTGTTGTCATTCGTTTTCCTGATCCTGGCCATTGTAACTGGAATTAAGTGGAATCTTAGACTTGTTTTGATTTGCATTTCTTTATGACCAGAGATGTTGAGTATTTCTTCATGTGTCTATAGGCCATTTTTGTTTCTTCTTCAGAGAAGACTCTCTTTAAGTCTTTGGCCCATTTTTAATGGGATGGGTGTTACTTTGGAGGTTAGTTTTGGAGTGATTCAATTTTTTGAGTTGTTGATATATTTTAGATATGAGGCCTTGGTCCGTTGTTTGGTTGGTGAAGATCTTCTCCCACTCTGTAGGCTTCCTGATTAGTTTATTACCTATATCCGTTGCCATACAAAAGCTCTGCAGTTTAATGCAGTCCCACTTATCCAGCCTTTCTCTGATTTGTTGTGATTCTTGGTCCTTATTAAGAAAGTTTCGACCTGTGCCAAGGAGGCCTAGTGTATCTCCTATTCCTTCCTGTAAACTTTTCAGTGTGTCAGCTTTTACCTCCAGGTCTTTGATCCATTTGGAGTTAATTCTAGTGCAAGGTGACAAAGAAGGATCCAACTTTAGTTTTCTGCAGGTGTTTAACCAGTTCTGCCAGCACAACTTGTTGAAGAGGCTATCTTTCTTCCATTCTATTTTTTTTGGCTCCCTGGTCAAAGATTAGGTGGCCATAGGTCTGTGGTTTAATATCTGGGTCCGCAGTTCTACTCCATTGGACTTCAGGCCTGTTCTTGTGCCAGTACCAGGCTGTTTTGAGAATTATAGCTCTGTAATAGAGCCTTAAGTTTGGAATTGAAATTCCTCCAGCGCTGTTCTTTCTGCTAAGAAGTGTTTTTGCTATACGGGGTCTTTTATTATTCCATATGAAATTTTGAATTGCCTCTTCAATGACCTTAAAAAATGACATTGGGATGTTGATGTGTATTACATTGAATTTGTAGATAGCCCTTGGCAAGATTGTCATTTTCACAATGTTGATTCTTCCAATCCAGGAGCATGGGAGGTTTTTCCATTTCCTTAGTTCTGCTTTAATTTCCTTTTTTATCGTTTTAAAGTTTTCATCTAAACGGTCCTTTACATTCTTAGTTAAGCTAATTCCTAGGTACTTTATTTTCTTTGAGGCTATTGTGAAAGGATTTTCTTTCCTGATTATTGCCTCGTTCCTCTCAGTGTTGGCGTAAAGTAAGGCAGTTGATTTGTGAGGGTTGATTTTATGGCCTGCTACCCTTCCAAAGCTTTGAATCAGCTCAAGGAGCTTGGGAGTAGAGTCTATAGGATTCTTTAAATACAGAATCATGTCATCTGCAAAGAGGGATAGTGTTATTTCCTCTTTCTCTACTTGGATCCACTTTATGCTTGCTTCTTGCCTTATTGCAATGTCTAGGAATTCTAGTACTATGTTAAAAAGGAGTGGAGAGAGTGGGCATCCTTGTCCCGTTCCTGATTTTAGAGGGAATGGCTTTAGATTTTCACCATTAAGTATAATACTAGCAGTGGGTTTCTCATACACAGCCTTTATTACATTGAGAAATGTTCCATGGATTCCTAGTTTCTCCACATCTTTTAACATAAAGGGGTTTTGGATCTTGTCAAATGCCTTTTCCGCATCTATTGAGACAATCATGTGATTTTATCCCTGCTCCTGTTGATGTGTTGAATTATATTAATTGATTTGTGTATGTTGAACCAGCTTTGCCTCCCTGTGATGAATCCAGTTTGATCATAGTGTATAATTTTTTTGATGAGTTGTTGTAGACGGTTGGCCAGTATTTTGTTGAGAAGTTTTGCATCGATGTTCATCAAAGAAATGGGTCTATAGATCTCTTTCTTTGATGAATCTCTCTCTGGTTTGGGGATGAGGGATATGCTGGCTTCACAGAATGAGTTTGGTAAAGGACCTTCATTTTCAATTTCGTTGAAGAGCTTGAGGAGTATTGGTGTGAGCTCTGCTTTGAAGACCTTATAGAATTCAGCTGTGAATCCATCTGGCCCTGGGCTCTTTTAAGTGGAAGTTGTCTAATTTCCATTTCTATTTCAGAGCTTGAAATAGGTCTGTTGAGTTGGGTTAGCTCTTCTTGGTTCAGTGTGGGTATGTTAATATTGTCTAGGAATTCATCCATTTCTTCTAGATTCTCAAATTTGTTGGCGTAAAGGTTTGAGAAGTATTCCCTCATGATATTCTGGATCTTGGTAATTTCTGTCGTGATATTACCATTTTCATCTGCGATTTTGTTTATTTCGATATGCTCTCTTCTTTTTTTGGTAAGATTTGCTAAGGGCTTCTCAATTTTGTTAATTCTTTCAAAGAACCAACTCCTTGTTTTGTTGATTCTTTCTGTAGATTTTTTTATTCCAAATCATTTAATTCTGCTTTGATTTTAATAATTTGCTTTCTCCTAATGGGATTAGGGTTGGTTTGTTGCTCTTTTTCCATGAGGTTAAGGTGAGACATTAACTAGTTGGTTTGCCATTTTTCCAACTTGCTGTTGTAGGCACTCAGCGCTATAAATTTTCCTCTGAGTACTGCCTTTGTTGTGTCCCAAAGGAGTTGATATTTGTGTGCTCCTTATTGTTAAATTTCATAAACAGTTGGATATCTGTTCTGATCTCTTCGATTACCCATTGTTTTTGAGTCAACAATGTGTTGTTCACCCTCCATGAGTTACAGGGTTTTCGTTGGTGGAGATGTGTGTTCAGCTCCAATTTGATGCCTTTATGCTCTGAGAGTGTGCATGGAATAATTTCAGTGTTTCCGAATCTGTCCAGGTTTGCTTTATGGCCTAAGATGTGGTCTATTTTGGAAAATGTTCCATGTGCTGCTGAGAAAAACGTATATTGTGGTGTTACTGGGTGGAATATTCTGCAGATGTCTGTTAGATCTAGTTGGTCTATGTAGTTGTTCAGTTCTAAGGTTTCTCTTTTGAGTTTTTGCCTTGTTGATCTGTCCATAGGTGAGAGTGGTGTGTTAAACTCACCAACAATCACTGTATTTCGATCTATGTATGGTTTCAGTGTAAGTAAAGTTTGCTTGATGAAGTTTGGAGCTCCGGGATTGGGTGTGTAAATATTTAGGATGGTTATGTCTTCCGGGAGGAAAGATCCCTTTAGTAGTATGTAGTAACCTTCTTTGTCTTTTCTTACTAATTTTAGTTTGAAGTCTACTGTATCTGATATGAGGATGGCAACTCCAGCGTGTTTATGGGGGCAGTTAGCTTGATAGAGTTTATTCCAACCTCTCACTTTCAAAAGATGATTGTTTTTGGGTAAGATGTGTCTCTTGAAGACAGCAGAACGATGGCTCTTGCTTTTTGATCCAACTAGACAACCTATGCCGTTTAATTGGAGAGTTAAGTCCATTGATATTGAGAGTTAGGATTGAGAGATATTTATTAGTTCCTACCATTTTTAAAAGCTTTTAGTAGGGCCTGTGTCTTGACAGTTCTTGTGGTCCTTAGATGGTATGCTGTTGAGGTGCCTTTTCTTTCCCTATATTGCATTTATTTTGGTTTTCTATGTATAGAGCATCTTTGAGAATTCTCTGTAGTGTTGGTTTTGTTTCGACATATTTTTGCAGCTTTTCCCTGGAATGGAATGATTTTATTGTTCCCTCAGTTATGAATGAGAGCTTAGCTGGCTACAGTATTCTTGGTTTGATTTAAGGGCATGACATATATGCTTTCAGTCACTTCGTGCTTGCATGGTCTCTGCTGAGAAATCTGGGGTTATTCTGATTGGTTTGCCTTTGTAGGTTACTGATCCCTTTTCCCTGGCTGCCTTTAGGATCTTTCTTTCGTTTCTATTGATCCAGTTCGGATCACAATATGGCGGTGGGATGTTCTTTTCTGGTCAGGTCTGTTTGGGGTTCTAAAAGTTTCTCGTATCTGGATGGGCTTGCCCTTCTGGATATTTGGGAAATTCTCTGAGATGATTCCCTGAAGTGTATTTCCAATACCATTGACCTCTTTCTCCACACCCTCCTCAATACCAACTAGCCATAAATTAGGCTTCCTAATTGCATCTTGGACCTCCTGAAGCGCTCTCTCATATTTCCTAGATTTGGATTGACTCATTTTCTGTTCTTTCTCTATAATACCTAAATTATCTTCACCCCGGAAATTCTCTCCTCTGCATTGTCTAACCTGCTAACAAAGCTATCTACTTTATTTTTCATCTTCCTTGCTTCTAATTGCTCATTTTTGATGCCTTGCATCTCTTGTTTTAGATCATGTATGGATTTCTTTATCTTCTTGATTTCCTTTTGAGTGGTTAGCTCAGTGGCTTTATTTTCTTTCGACATTTCCTGGAGTTTGATCACGATTTTATTTCTGGATTCTATGAATTCATCCATCTTTCTTTGAAAAACCTTTATTATGGCCTCCATTTTGGCTTCTTCTTTTTCACTTATCACCTTGTTTATGCTTTCCTCTTGTTCAGCTATGTCTTCCTCCATTATCTCTTTCTTTATATTTTCACATTTTCTATTAATGATGTTTATCAATTGCATTTGTGTAGCACTTGGAAGACTCTCCTCTAGGTTTGCCAGTGACTGTTCCATTGTCTGTTTACATTGGGTGAGGGATGTTGTTTCTTGATTTGATATTATTCTTGAGGTTCTTGTTCTGCCCATTTGAAAATGGGAGCAAGATTACTACTAAATACGATTATAGTTTTTCAGATATAACCAACCTAGACCTCTGTGGCTGGCAGACACTAGATGTTCACAAGTTTTGATTGGTATTATCACTCTTTCTTTTTGTGCACTTACAGACCAGTCTAATACAACCACTGATAAGCGATTTATACCCAAAACAATAAGCCTCTCAATCCAATCTCTATTGTATTTAAGTCCCTCTGAACCTAGAGAATAATTAACCACCTACAAATACAATATTGCTCAACAGTCATCAAGTGTAGATCCGTGCAGTATAAGGGTTGAAAGACGAGCAGAGGTCCAGAGATAGAAAAAAAGAATGAGAGAGGTCAGGGGAGGTGCAAGAGGATTAACGTAGGAGTGTAAGAATATTGTAGTAATGAAGAAAAGTTATAGCATATGGATAACTGACATAAGTTGGTACGTAGGTAGCATATTTGAGTACAAAATTTGGAAAGTATTAGAATAAAACTTATGTGTTGCTGCACGACTAGCTCTTAGCCCAACCAGTGGCCTCACAGTGGACAGTGGGATGGATCTGTTTTTCTTGTCTACGTTGAGGGAAAGGGGTATTTCACAAGATGCAGAAGCGAGGATTTCAGAAGCAAATGCTGTGAGTGAATTAGCTCGTAAATAGCATTTTTATATTCTTTTATCTTTCTGCCAGTCTTGGGGCTTGAATTCAGGGTCTGTGCACTGTCCTCGGGTTTTCTCAAGTCGTGCCCTCTGCCACTTGAGCCACAGTTTCACATCTAGATTTTCTATCTATGTGATACTGAGCAATTACACCCAGATTTTCATGGATGCTAGGCAAGCACTCTACCACTATGCCAAACTCTCAACCCTGACATAGTAATTATAAAGTCATCATCATCATATCAAAATATCCTTTCTCCTACAAAGAATGAACACTTATCTATATGTCTAATGCTTTTTTTTAATTTCACTAATTCTTCTGTGTTTTTCCCTCTTGCATTTTTTACACATGACAGCAAAGCTAATCATCAGGAAAAAATTGATTAGGATAGAGAAACCTAATAATATCCTAGTAGATTGACGTCAAAAATATGTGCAAGATGCCCTGTGTGTTTGACCTAGTGGTAGAGTCCTTGGCTACCACGCAAAAAGACTCAGGTTTGATTTCTCATTACCACATACATAGAAAATGCTGAAAGTGGTGCTGTGGCTCTGTGAGACAGCTAAAGCCTAAAGAAAGCCCAAGAACAATGTTCACACTCTGAGGTCAAGTCCCAAGACTAGCAAAAACAAAAAAAAATTCGACAAGGGGCAAAATGCAGGCAGAGAAGGCACTGTGAAGCAAATGTTTTGTAAAGGATGAGGTTAATATGGACCCTTAAGTATGGATCTTACCTAAGAAAGGCTCCTTGAGCCTGAGACCAGACTTGTAGTTGGGCCGAGTGGAAGACATTGGGATTGGACAAATAAGGTGTGCTGTTTACTACATCCACATGTATATTGTGAGATTGGAGGAGAGACTCAGCCTCCAGTATGTATTTGGTGAAGTCTTCTGTGAGCAAGGATCTTTGGTCATTGGGCCCTGAAAGGTGACCCTACCTCCCTCACAATGGAACAGAATATGGAACCCTGGTAACCAAGCCACTGTAACTAACAACCAACTCAAGCCAGCTCACTTGGCCTGTGGCTCAGGAGGAAGAAAGTTGTTGTTGTGCTGCTGCCAAAGGTCAGGAAACTCGAGTCTCAAGTATGGAAGTTCTGGATGTATTTCTCGAAGATGTACATGCTAGATCAATGCCAAGCCACAAATCCATTATAACAGTCCTGTCTCTAAGAAGAATGCCAGGAAAATCCAGGGCAAGCAGATGAGGTATATTTCTAAGAAGAAATGTATTTGACCCCATCATCCTCCCCACACACTACAACTTTCTTTTTTGTAAAAATTTTTTCATTGTAATTAGTAAAAGGGTTACATGATATTTGCCAGATAGAAGGTGCATTAATTCACATACATTGATACCCTTTCACATGTCTTGGTACCCATTTCCCTCCATCCCCAAACCCCCCACCCGTTTGGTTTTCCCCCCTTCCCTATCAAATTTCAAATATCCAAATACATATAAATTCAATATATAAGATAACAAAGTGAGATACTATACCAATATGAGATAACCAAGGGACAGCAAAGGAGATGAGAGACAACATAGTACATTAAGGACAACGATCATTCATTATGTGGCTTTTGTTTCAATATCCTGGAGGTCCTTTCAATTAGCTTCACATTATATGGCCTTATATATGGCCTTTTGCTCTATTGCAAATCTCTGCTAGTAGAGCCCAAGGTTCCTACTGATTATGACGAATGAGGGAAAACACTGAGTCAAGTTCCTTTGAGTCTGGCTTACTTCACTTAATATGATTTGTTCTAAGTCTTTCCATTTCCTAACAAATGGGGCAATGTCATTCTTCTGACAGCAGCATAGAATTCCATTGTGTACAATTACCAAAACTGGTTGATCCACTCATCAACTGAGGGACATCTGGGTTGGTTCCATATGTTGGTTTTGTGAATAGTGCTACAATGAACATTGTGCTAGTGGGTTTAGTATGCCCTTTTTTCAGGATTGTTGGGTAAATGCCAAGTAGTGGAATTGCTGGGTCATAGGAGAGTTCTATGTTTAGCCTTTTGAGGCACTGCCACACTGCTTTCCATAGTGGTTGAACGAGTTTGCACTCCCACCAACAGTGTAGTAGTGATCCCTCCTGGCCACATCCCCTCCAGCATCTGTTGTCATTCGTTTTCCTGATCCTGGCCATTCTAACTGGAGTGACGTCGAATGTTAGAGTTGTTTTGATTTGCATTTCTTTTATGGCCTGAGATGTGGAGCATTTCTTCATGTGTCTATAGGCCATTTTTGTTTCTTCTTCAGAGAAGACTCTCTTTAAGTCTTTGGCCCATTTTTAATGGGGTGGGTGTTACTTTGGAGGTTAGTTTTGGAGGGATTCAATTTTTGAGTTGTTGATATATTTTAGATATGAGGCCTTTATCCGTTGTTTGGTTGGTGAAGATTTTCTCCCACTCTGTAGGCTTTCTGATTAGTTTACTAGCTATATCCGTTGCCATACAAAAGCTCTGAAGTTTAATGCAGTCCCACTTATCCAGCCTTTCTCTGATTTGTTGTGATTCTTGGTCCTTATTAAGAAAGTTTCGACCTGTACCAAGGAGGCCTAGTGTATCTCCTATTCCTTCCTGTAAACTTTTCCGTGTGTCAGCTTTTACCTCCAGGTATTTGATCCATTCGGAGTTAATTCTAGTGCAAGGTGAAAAAGAAGGACCCAACTTTAGTTTTCTGCAGATGATTAACCAGTTCTGCCAGCACAACTTGTTGAAGAGGCTATCTTTCTTCCATTCCATTTTTTTGGGTTCCTGGTCAAAGATTAGGTGGCCATTAGGTCTGTGGTTTAATATCTGGGTCCGCAGTTCTATTCCATTGGACTTCAGGCCTATTCTTGTGCCCGTACCAAGCTGTTTTGAGAATTATAGCTCTGTAATAGAGTCTGAAGTTTGGAATTGAAATTCCTCCAGCGCTGTTCTTTCTGCCAAGTAGTGTTTTTGCTATACGGGGTCTTTTATTATTTCATATGAAATTTTGAATTGCCTCTTCTATTTCTTTAAAGAATGACATTGGGATGTTGATTGGTATTGCATTGAATTTGTAGATAGCCCTTGGCAAGATCATCATTTTCACCATGGTGATTCTTCCAATCCAGGAGCATGGGAGGTTTTCCATTTCCTTACTTCTGCTTTAATTTCCTTTTTTAGTTTTTTAAAGTATTCATCTAAACGGTCCTTTACATTCTTAGTTAAGCTAATTCCTAGGTACTTATTTACTTTGAGGCAATTGTGAAAGCAGTTTCTTTCTGATTATTTCCTCGTTCCTCTCACTGTTGGCGTAAAGGAAGGCAGTTGATTTGTGCGGGTTGATTTTATGGCCTGCTACTCTTCCAAAGCTTTGAATCAGCTCAAGGAACTTCGGAGTAGAGTCTATAGGATTCTTTAAATACAGAATCATGTCATCTGCAAAAAGGGATAGTTTTATTTCCTCTTTCCCTTCTTGCATCCCCTTTATGCTTGCTTCTTTCCTTATTGCACTGCCTAGGAATTCTAGTACTATGTTAAAAAGGAGTGGAGAGAGTGGGCATCCTTGTCCCGTTACTGATTTTAGAGGGAATGGCTTTAGATTTTCACCATTAAGTATAATACAAGCAGTGGGTTTCTCATACACAGCCTTTATTACATTGAGAAATGTTCCATGGATTCCTAGTTTCTCCACATCTTTTCACATAAAGGGGTTTTGGATCTTGTCAAATGCCTTTTCCGCATCTATTTAGACAATCATGTGATTTTTGTTCTTGCTCCTGTTGATGTGTTGAATTATATTAATTGATTTGTGTATGTTGAACCAGCTTTGCCTCCCTGTGATGAATCCAGTTTGATCATAGTGTATAATTTTTTGATGAGTTGTTGTATACAGTTGGCCAGTATTTTGTTGAGAAGTTTTGCATCGATGTTCATTAAAGAAATGGGTCTATAGATCTCTTTCTTTGATGAATCTCTCTCTGGTTTGGGGATGAGGGATATACTGGCTTCACAGAATGAGTTTGGTAAAGAACCTTCATCTTCAATTTCGTTGAAGAGCTTAAGGAATATTGGTGTGAGCTCTGCTTTGAAGACCTTATAGAATTCAGCTGTGAATCCATCTGGCCCTGGGCTCTTTTTAAGTGGAAGTTGTCTAATTTCCATTTCTATTTCAGAGCTTGAAGTAGGCCTGTTGAGTTGGGTTAGCTCTTCTTGGTTCAGTGTGGGTATGTTAATATCGTCTAGGAATTCATCCATTTCTTGTAGATTCTCAAATTTGTTGGCGTAAAGTTTTGAGAAGTATTCCCACATGATATTCTGGATCTTGGTAATTTTTGTCGTGATATTACCATTTTCATCTGCGATTTTCTTTATTTCGATACGCTGTCTTCTTTTTTTGGTAAGATTTGCTAAGGGCTTCTCAATTTTGTTAATTCTTTCAAAGAACCAACTCCTTGTTTTGTTGATTCTTTCTATAGATTTTTTTTATTCCAAATCATTTAATTCTGCTTTGATTTTAATAATTTGCTTTGTCCTAATGGGTTTAGGGTTGGTTTGTTGCTCTTTTTCCAGGAGGTTAAGGTGAGACATTAACTAGTTGGTTTGCCATTTTTCTAACTTACTGTTGTAGGCACTCAGCACTATAAATTTTCCTCGGAGTACTGCCTTTGTTGTGTCCCTAAGGAGTTGATATTTGTGTGCTCCTTATTGTTAAATTTCATAAACAGGTGGATATCTGTTCTGATCTCTTCGATTACCCATTGTTTTTGATTCAAAAATGTGTTCTTCAGTCTCCATGAGTTACAGGGTTTTCTTTGGTGGAGATGTGTGTTCAGCTCCAATTTGATGCCTTTATGGTCTGAGAGTGTGCATGGAATAATTTCAGTGTTTCGGGACCTGTCCAGGTATGCTTTATGGCCTAATATGTGGTCTATTTTGGAAAATGTTCCATGTACTGCTGAGAAAAACGTTTATTGTGGTGTTACTGGGTGGAATATTCTGCAGATGTCTGTTAGATCTAGTTGGTCTATATAGTTGTTCAGTTCTAGGGTTTCTCTTTTGAGTTTTTGCCTTGTTGATCTGTCCATAGGTGAGAGTGGTGTGTTAAACTCACCAACAATCACTGTATTTCGATCTGTGTATGGTTTCAGTGTAAGTAAAGTTTGCTTGATGAAGTTTGGAGCTCCGGGATAAGGTGTGTAAATATTTAGGATCGTTATGTCTTCCTGGAGGAAAGATCCCTTTAGTAGTATGTAGTAACCTTCTTTGTCTTTTCTTACTAATTTTAGTTTGAAGTTTATTGTATCTGATATGAGGATGGCAACTCCAGCGTGTTTATGGGGGCAGTTAGCTTGATAGAGTTTATTCCAACCTCTCACTTTCAAAAGATGATTGTTTTTGGGTAAGATGTGTCTCTTGAAGACAGCAGAACGATGGCTCTTGCTTTTTGATCCAACTAGACAACCTATGCCGTTTAACTGGAGAGTTAAGTCCATTGATATTGGGAGTTAGGATTGAGAGATATTTATTAGTTCCTACCATTTTTAAAAGCTTTTAGTAGGGCCTGTGTCTTGACAGTTCTTGTGGTCCTTAGATGGTATGCTGTTTAGGTGCCATTTCTTTTCCTATATTGCATTTATTTTGGTTTTCTATGTATAGAGCATCTTTGAGAATTCTCTGTAGTGTTGGTTTTGTTTCGACATATTGTTGCAGCTTTTCCCTGGAATGGAATGTTTTTATTGTTCCCTCAGTTATGAATGAGAGCTTAGCTGGCTACAGTATTCTTGGTTGGTAGTTATTTGATTTAAGGGCATGACATATATGCCTCCAGTCACTTAGTGCTTGCATGATCTCTACTGAGAAATCTGGGGTTATTCTGATTGGTTTGCCTTTATAGGTTACTGATCCCTTTTCCCTGGCTGCCTTTAGGATCTTTCCTTTCGTTTCTATTGATCCAGTTCGGATCACAATGTGGCGGTGGCATGTTCTTTTCTGGTCAGGTCTGTTTGGGGTTCTAAAAGCTTCTCGTATCTGGATGGGCCTGCCCTTCTGGATATTTGGGAAATTCTCTGAGATGATTCCCTAAAGTATATTTCCAATACCATTGACCTCTTTCTCCACGCCCTCCTCAATACCAACTAGCCTTAAATTAGGCTTTCTAATTGTATCTTGGAACTCCTTAAGTGCTCTCTCATACTTCCTAGCTTTGGTTTGACTCATTTTCTGTTCTTTCTCGATAATAACTAAATTATCTTCAGCCCCGGAAATTCTCTCCTCTCCATTGTCTAATCTTCTATCAAAGCTATCTACTTTATTTTTCATCTCCCTTGCTTTTACTTGCTCATTTTTGATGCCTTGGATCTCTTGTTTTAGATCATTTATGGATTTCTTTATCTCCTTGATTTCCTTTTGAGTGGTTAGCTCAGTAGCTTTATTTTCTTTGGACATTTGCTGGAGTTTGGTCACGTTTTTATTTGTGGATTCTATGAATTCATCCGTCTTTCTTTGAAAAACCTTTATTATGGCCTCCTTTATGGCTTCTTCTTTTTCACTTATCAACTTGTTTTTGCTTTCCTCTTGTTCAGCTATGTCTTCCTCCATTATCTCTTTCTTTATATTTTCACATTTTTCTTTTATGATGTTTATCAATTGCATTTGTGTAGCACTTGGAAGACTCTCCTCTAGGTTTGCCAGTGACTGTTCCATTGTCTGTTTACATTGGGTGGGGGATGTTGTTTCTTGATTTGACATTTTTCTTGAGTTTCATGTTCTGCCCATTTGAAAATGGGAGCAAGATTACTACTAAATACGATTATAGTTTTTCAGATATAACCAACCTAGACCTCTGTAACTGGCAGAAACTAGATGTTCACAAGTTTTGATAGGTATTATCACTCTTTCTTTTTGTGCACTTACAGACCAGTCTAATACAACCACTGATAAGTGAATTATACCCAAAACAATAAGCTTCTCAAATCAATCTCTATTGTCTTTAAGTCCCTCTGAGCCTAGAGAATAATTAACCACCTACATATACAATATTGCTCAACAGCCATCAAGTGTAGATCCGTGCAGTATAAGGGTTGAAAGACGAGCAGAGGTCCAGAGATAGAAAAAAAGAAGGAGAGAGGTCAGGGGAGGTACAAGAGGATTAACGTAGGAGTGTAAGAATATTGTAGTAATGAAGAAAAGGTATAGCATAAGGATAACTGACCTAAGTTGTTAAGTAGGTAGCATATTTGAGTACAAAGTTTGGAAAGTATTAGAATAAAACTTATGTGTTGCTGCACGACTAGCTCTTAGCCCAACCAGTGGCCTCACAGTGGACCATGGGATGGATCTGTTTTTCTTGTCTTCGTTGAGGGAAAGGGGTATTTCACAAGATGCAGAAGCGAAGATTTCAGAAGCAAATGCTGTGAGTGAATTAGCTCGGAAAAAGCATTTTTATTTCCTTTTATCTTTCTGCCAGTCTTTTTGCTATATGGCTCTTTTCTTAATCCATATGAAATTTTGAATTGCCTCTTCTATTTCTTTAAAGAATGACATTGGGATGTTGATGGGTATTGCATTGAATTTGTAGATAGCCCTTGGCAAGATTGTCATTTTCACAATGTTGATTCTTCCAATCCAAGAGCATGGGAGGTTTTTCCATTTCCTTAGTTCTGCTTTAATTTCCTCTTTTAGGGTTTTAAAATTTTCATTTAAACGGTCCTTTACATTCTTAGTTAAGCTAATTCCTAGGTACTTTATTTTCTTTGAGGCTATTGTGAAAGGAGTTTCTTTCCTGATTATTGCCTCGTTCCTGTCACTGTTGGCGTAAAGGAAGGCAGTTGATTTGTGAGGGTTGATTTTATGGCCTGCTACCCTTCCAAAGCTTTGAATCAGCTCAAGGAGCTTGGGAGTAGAGTCTATAGGATTCTTTAAATACAGAATCATGTCATCTGCAAAGAGGGATAGTTTTATTTCCTCTTTCCCTACTTGGATCCCCTTTATGCTTGCTTCTTGCCTTATTGCACTGCCTAGGAATTCTAGTAGGATGTTAAAAAGGAGTGGAGAGAGTGGGCATCCTGATTGCTACCCCTTACCCCTTTTATGCAAAGCTTAGGCCTGTGGCATTTTAAGCACAATTTAACGCTCTGTTTTTTGCTGGTTAATTAGAGGTAAAAATCTTATGGAATTTATTGCATGGCTGATTTTGAACTGGAATCCACAGGTCTCAGCTTATCTTGAGTAGCTATGATTACAGTACTTTTACAACCTGTATGCTCATACACATCGCTTCTGATCCAAACACTCATTGTTCAATTTACCTAACAAGATGTGAGGAAAGATGATTGACTGTAATTTACTAGATGGGCTTCTAGTGAGTATATATTTCCACTTCCACTCTGAAGCCAGGGAAATGTTTCTGGTACATGTTTCAACTATCTCCCAAAGAGGAAATAATGTGTGAGTACGTTTGCTAGTATTTCAGACAGGAGATGTACTTTGGTGTTTGGAACCTGTTGAGCAGAGTGTATCAGCTGGGCTGTGATAACAGAGATGATGTTTCAGACAGGAATATTTTCATAACAGACAGACTTAATCCAGATCCTTGGATTTCAGGCCTTGAGAAGACAGAATTACAAGTGTGAGCTGCCACCACCACCTGGTTCATTTTGGAAACCTTAATTGCTTCTCATTTGTTCCTTTCCTTTTTTGGAAGATTGATCTAAGCTGGCTGATTGTGCATCACAATGAAGTGATTGGTCTCAGGAATTGCAAATATTTGTTTCATAAGCACGGAATGAATGAAAGTTGATCTAAACCCAATAGTATTTTCCTTCTGATAAATAGGGAACTTACTTATATCATTTTTCCTTGCCTTTGCTTTCTCAAAGCAAGCAACATGTTTCTTAAAAACTATACTTCATGAGAATATTATAATTAGAAGCTATCTTCTGCACACTTCAGAATAGTCCTTGCATTTATAAACTTATATTACAATATTAGGTAGAAGAATGGTGACTGTTAGTTTCATAACTATTTCATATGTTTTACTCTTTAAGGCTCATTAACTCAAGAAGGGATTAAAGACATTTAGATAATAGTAGATCATAGCTGCTGCTGATTTGATGTGTGTGCAGATGATACACAGATTTATTAGGATTACTCAAAAAAGTTTTGTTCAAATTTTCAGTAGTAGACTGCCATGCTAACGGGAAGGTGATAGTAATGATGCTGAAATTCTATGAATCAGCTTTGAAGCAGAATTTCAGGGGAGAGTATTTGCTAGTGACTTAATTTCTAAGACGCATATCAAGAATATGGAACTATAACACCAAATGATGGAGGACTCAGCGTCACATTTTGTTTGTTTTAGGCAAGTCCTGGGACTTGAACCTAGGGCCTTGGAACTGTCCTTAAATTTTTTTTTGCTTCAGGCTAGTGTTCTACCACTTGATCCACAGCTCCACCTCCAGATTTTTGGTAATGAACTGTAAATAAGAATATCATGCAATTTGTTTGGGCTGGATTCAAACCTGATTCTGTGTAGATAGGATTCCAAGTGTGAGCACACAGAGCCTCGCTAGTATCATTCATCATTCAAGTCATGGGACTGCAATTCTGCACCTGGGTCTTGTCACTGAGCTTTTCAGCTCAAAATTACTGCCCTATCCCTTGAGCCATAGGGCCACTTCTCGGTTTCTGGTGGTTAATTTGAGATAAGAGTCACATGGACTTCAGTGCCCAGGCTGACTTTGAACTGCTATCCTTGGATCCCAGCCTCTTGAGTAGCTACATTTACAAGTGTGAGCCACCATACCCGGCTAAATTATTTTTTAAGTTAATTTTTTTTGTTAAGTCAATATATAGTTGGCATACGGTTACATAAGTAATGAACACATTTCTTAAGAAAATTGTTATCCCCTCCCTCATTTTTCTCTGTTTTCCTACCCTCAGCCCCCTCTCCACCCAGATTGTTCAGTTCATTTCCGTTTAGTGTCTTCCAAGTATCACTGTTCAATTGGTTCACCCTTTTTCCTTTGTTTTTTTTTTACCATTTAATTATACCCTCTTCATTCCCCAAATCACCTAAACCTATGTACAAGACACAGGGTACCCGAATTCAACACAGTGACTACAGAGAATAAAACTAAAGGGAAAAAGAAGAAAAGAGGTAAAAAGCAAAGAAAATGAAAGAACATCATACAGTACCTTAGAAGCAACAACACTGAAAAATCAAAACATAAAACCTTGGGCTGAAAATGAAGCTTGCCTAGCATGTATGAAACCCTGGATTCCATTCCTCAGCACCACATAAACAAAAACTGGAAGTGCCACTGTGACTCAGCTGGTAGATTTCTAACGTTCAGCACAGAGTGTCTCCAAGTGACAAAAATCTGTCACATTTAAGTCAGGCTTCAAAACTTTGCTAGGAAC
Source organism: Megascapheus bottae (assembly GCF_031878675.1). NCBI lineage: Eukaryota > Metazoa > Chordata > Mammalia > Rodentia > Geomyidae > Megascapheus > Megascapheus bottae. The sequence continues at coordinate 426,891 of NW_028327280.1, forward strand.
CAGTTACGTGATTTGGAAGAATGTCCAATTTTTAAAAAATCACTAGCCAGGCGCTGGAGGGTCATAATTGTCATTCTACTAGCCAGGGAGAAGGTGATTCAAAGCCTTTCCAAGCAAAAAAACGAAAACAAAAAAAACTGTAAGATTCTTCTCTCCACTTATCCACCCAAAAACTAAGTGGAGTTGTGGCTAAAACTGGTACAGCATTAGCCTTGAGGAAAAACAACTAAGAGACCTTGCCCAGGTCCAAAGTTCAAGTTCCCCACCAAGAAAGAAAAAAAAAGGAGTCCAGATACCTTAGTTTCAAAAGTATATCTGGATATCTTAGTAGATTTTTCTGATCTTTCCTCATTCATCTGATGGAACCACATAATCTTGATCCTGATCTGACTAAGAGCCTGCATTGTGCTTAGTAAGTTCATTCAACATATTCCAGTAGAATTTGGACAGCTAACAGCCACTTACCAATGCTTTATTCTATGTTTAGGCCAGTATGTCTTCATACCATCTACACAGTCAGCTATATCATCTTTCCAGAAGTATCATTGAGTGTAGAACACTCAGAACTAAAATAATTGCATAAAGATGTAATAAAACCCTTGATTCATTAAGAAAATTTCTGTACCACTTAGAGCAAGTACATTAGTGGTATTTACCTCTAGCCTCTTTTTTTAAAAAAAATTATTAACATTGAATTTTACTTCATATTTCAAATGTCATGTTTAACCAACAAGTATTCAAGAAGGGAATCGCTATACAATCACTGGCACATAGATTTTAGAATATAGTAAAAATTAAGCTGAGTCTTTGTATGTCATAGATACAGATTAATCTACAATAAAACACATGTCTATAGAGTGTATAGTCTATGCTAGATTTTTATGTCTATGTAGTTATGTTTATATCTCCAAAATTATGTCCAGAACTTTGGGTATCAACTATTCAATCATCGCTCTACTACTGTTTGAAACTAATATCCATATATTAAGGATACCATGTACCTTTTGTTCCTTGGTCTTGACTTATCTCACTCAACAGGATTCACTCTAATTTCATCCACTACCCCAAAAATGCCATTATTATTTTTTTCTGTGCAGATCTTCTTTATATGTATTTATTTTTATTGTAATTTATAGAAGGGTTACATTATATTCACCAGATAGAAGGTGCATTACTTCTCAAACTTTGATACCCCATGTAATGATATGGTCCCCATTTCCCTTCCCCTACCCCCACTCATGTTCATTTCCCCCCTTCCCTATCCAATTTCAAATAACCAATTAGGCACATATGAAATATATCAGAAAACAAGGTGAAATATTGTAACAATATGATATAACCAAGGGATAGCAAAAGAGATAAGAGATCACATAGTTCATTAAGGACAACAATCACTCATTATATGAGTTTTGTTTCTTTATCTTTTAGGTCCTTACATTTAGTGCCATGCTATTTGTCACGATGTCTCTAGATTTTGTTCTATTGTAAATCTCTGGTAGCAGAGCCCAAGGTTTCTACTGAATTTGACAAATGAGGGAGACTCTTGAGCCTATGTTGCTTTGAGTTTGGCTTACTTCACTTAATATGATTTTTTTCCTTTTCATCCACTTCCCCGAGAATGCCATTATTTTATCTTGTCGGTTGGCTATGTATCATTGCATTGTGTGTGTGTGCGTTTGTGTGTGTGTGTGTGTGTGTGTGTGTGTGTGTGTGTGCGTGTATCACATTTTTTGTAGTAGGGCATCTGGTTGTTTCCATCATCCAGCCTCATCTTCTACAGATATTTTTATAGTCTCTTTTTTATTTTCAGGGTAATGTATAGAGGGGTTACGATTACATTTACAGGTAGTGGACTGCATTACTTCTCACACATTTATTCCACTCCACATGTTTTTGTCCCCAGTTCCCTCTCCCCTCCCCTTCCCAATCATCTTGTTTCCCCCTTCCCTTTCCTATTTGACATAAACAAATAAACATATATACAATATGCCAGGGAAAAAATCAGATACAGTAACAATCTGACATTAACCAAAGGGCAAAATAAGAGATGAGAAATAACATAGTAGATCAAGGACAAAAATCACACAAGATTAAGAGCAACGATGACACAAGATATAGCTCTTGTTCCCATATCCTAGAGATCCTTTCATTTAGTCTCATCCTATATGACCTTATATACCTACGTTTTTGAGTTATTGTAATCTTCTGCTAGGAGAGTCCTAGATGTGAACTAATTATTACAAATGAGGGAAACCATTGAGCTTATGTTTCTTTGGGTCTGGCTTGCTTCACTTAATATGAATTTTTCCAAGTCTTTCCATTTCCTTACAAATTGGGCGATATCTGTCCTTCTGATGGCAGCATAGCATTCCATTGTGTATAAGTACCACATCTTCTTGATTCAGTCATCTACTGAGTGGCATCTGGGTTGGTTTCATAGCTTTGCTATGGTAAATAGTGCTGCAATGAGCATCATTGTGCTAGTGGCTTTAGTATGTCCTTTTTTCTGGACAATTGGGTAGATGCCAAGTAGTGGATTTGCTGGATCATAGGGGAGCTCTATGTTCAGTCTTTTGAGGAACCACCACACTGCTTTCCCTAGTGGTTGAACGAGTTTATACTCACACCAACAGTGTAGGTGTGATCCCCCCTGGTCAATTCCCCACCAGTATCTCTTATTAGATTTTTTGATAATGGCCATTCTGACTGGAGTCAGGTGGAATCTCAAAGTTGTTTTGATTTTCATTTCCCTTATTGCTAGCGATATGGAGCATTTCTTCATGTGTCTAAAGCCCATTTTAATTTTTTCTTCAGAGAATACTCTTTTAAGTCTTTAGCCCACCTTTTAATAGGATGGTTGTTTCTTTGAAGATTTGTTTGGGAGAGATTCATTTTTTTCAGCTATAGATATATTTTAGATAACTACATATATTTTTGTAGAAAAAAGAATGGAAGCCATCATGCTGGCTCACAACTTAATTTCAGCTACTTAGGAGGCTCAGGGCTTAAGATCACAGGTCAAAGCCAACCAGGGCCCTACAGTGTGTGAGATCAAACTCTGTGAACATACAATGACTGTAAGAGGAATCTCACTGCCTGGGAATGTAGCCTAATGGTAGAGTGCTCACCTAGAATGCATGAAGACCTAGGTTCTATTCACCGGTACCGCATACTCAGAAAAAAGCTGGAAGTGGCGCTGTGTCTCAAGAGGCAGAGCACTCACCTTAGGCAAGCGAGTCCAATGAAAATGTCTAGGCCCTGAGTCCAAGCTGTAGGACTGGCAAAAAGAAAAAAAGAGCAATCTTACTTAAGTAACAAGGAATGTACCCTATATTTATACAGACTGAAAAATTCATTAAGAAATTAGAAAATATGTATAAAGTGCATAATTTCTTTTGTGTGTTGGCATTGGGTCTTTAACTGAGTGCTTCAGCTCTATCCCTGACCTTTTCTGCTCAAGGCTAGCACTGTACCAATGCAGCCCCAAATCAACTATCTTCAATTGAGATATAAGCGATGAATATTTCAGGGTGCTTCATGAAAAACATTTTTATAAATTGAAACTTTCAACACAGTCTTATTTTAGTATGAATGTTGAGATGGGAAGAGACAGAAAAAGTGAAATGTTTCCTGATCCCCATAGAGAAGAGACTCAGCAGAACCACTGCAGGCTTCTTTGTAAGTTTTGTTTGCTTGTTTGATTTTTGTCAATTGTGGGGCTTGAACTCTGGGCCTGGGCACTGTCCCTGAGCTCTTCAGCTCAAGGCTAGTGCTTTAATCTGTGAGCCACAGTGCCACTTCTGGTTTTTCTGGCAGTTAACTGGGTACTTTGGCTGGCTTTAAACTTTGATTCTCAGATCTTAGCCTCCTGAGTAGCTAAGATTATAGGTGTGAGGTACCATCACCAGGCTGCTGCTCTGTTACTATGCAGGTTCTGGATCAAGAACTTCAAGTTCTTACTTCAATTTTTTCTTCTCTTGCCTGATACTCTGCCATTTGAACGAAGCCCCAGTTCCTGGTCTTTGTTGGTTAATGAGAGATATTATGATTTTCTAATATTCAGAGCAATGATTATAAAACCCAGCATTTTACTTACTTGAATAAGTTAAAAGACAGGACCTAGTGAGATGGAAAACAAAATTTTTTTTCAAGTTGCTATCCTGTTCTAATGCATAAGTCTGGCTATTTTGCTTACACACAAATATGTATTTTATCAGTTTCTACTCTATTTTTGCTTAGCTTAAAACCACCAAAGCCATTTCATAGATTTCGTTGTTGTTGTTTGCGGTGCTTGAACTCTGTGCCTGGGCTGTTCCTCAGATCTTCAGTTCAATGCCAGTGCTCTACTACTTTTGATTTGGCCAGTCCTGGGCTTGAACTCAGGGACTGAGCACTGTCCTTATATTTTCTCAAGGCTAGGGCTCTACCACTTCAGCCTCAGCTCCACTTCCAGCATTTTTCTATGTATGTGCTATTGAGGAATTGAACCCAGGTCTTCGTGCATGCTAGGCAAGCACTCTACCACTAGGCCAAACTCCCAGCCCAAAATTATTCATCATTACTATTAACAATCTTCTTTTTTTATTATTGATTCATCATGGTGCTTGGACTTTGGGCCTGGACACTGTCCCTGAGCTCTTCAGCTCAAGGCTAGCACTCTTCCTCTACAGCTCCATTTTTGGTTTCTGGCAGTTAATTGGTGATGTAAGTCTCACAAACATATGTGTCCAGGCTGGCTTTGGGCTTTGAACCAAGATCCTCCAATCTCAGCCTCCATAGTAGCTACAATTACACACTTCAGTCAGCAGTGCCTGACTGTTTGATGTCTCTGTCTCTGTCTGTCTGCCTGTCTGTCTGTCTCTCTCTCTATCTGTCTCTCTCTCTCTCTCTCTCTCTCTCTCTCTCTCTCTCTCTCTCTCTCTCTCTCTCTTTCTCTTTTGGTTGTAAGACTCTAATTGTGCACCTGGGCAATGTCCCTGGGCTCTTCAGCTCAAGGCTAAAACCTTAAACACCTTGAGCCACAGTGTCACTTCTGGTTTTTTGGTGCTTAAGTGGAAGTAACATTTTCATGGACTTTAGTGTCTGGCCTGGCTTTGAACTGTGATCCTCAGAACCCAACCTTCTGAGATCATTTCCAGCTTTTTTTTTGGTGTAAGTGGTACAGAGTAATTGAACACAGGGCTTTGTGCATACTAGGCAAGCAAACTACCACTAGTGTGCACTCCAGCCTTAGATAAGGGCTTTCTTTTTCTTTTTCTTTTTTTCACTCATGGGGCTTGAACTCTGTGCTTGGATGTTTACCTTAAGCTCTTCAGCTCAAGGCAAGAGCTCTACCACTTGAGGCACATTGTCATTTTGAATTTTCTGGATTATTTGGAAATAAGATTCTCACAGATTTTTATGCCTGGGCCGTCTTTCAACCTCGATCCTCCAGGGTAGCTAGGATTACCAGGGTGTGCCACCAGTCACGGGCATTAAATTATTATTTTTTGCATGTCCTATGGCTTCAACTCATGGCCAGAGCACTGTCCTAGTGCTTGCTCAAGGATAGCACTTTACTTCAGCCAGCCGACTCCCGGTCCAAATAGGCCACTCTTGAAGCTAGAATTACAGAGATCTGCCATAATACTGGCATGTCGTTATCTCAGTATATAATTATTCTTCTATTTTTGATGGCTTTTCCTTAGTGTACATATTTCCTACATATTTTATGGAAAACTTCCTTCCCACTGGGGCCATAAGTTAAGCCTAGTGGAAGAGTTCTTGCCGAGCATGAATGAAGACCCAAGTTCAATTCCTCAGCACAACATAGATAAAGAAAGATAAAAGTTGCCAGGGCCAACCGGCAGCAAACCAGGGTTCGCAGATTGGGATTCCTGAAATAGGGGGAAGGACTAGGAAAAAATAGAAGAGAGACAAACAGATGGGGTTCAGGAGGGCTACAGCCCAAATCAGGAGCCACAGCTTAAGAAGCCTGTAGCCCAAGACCATAGCCCAGTTTATTTCCAGTTCTCAATCTTAAATACACTTCTTTAAACTAGGGAACTGCCAGGGGCTACATTCCTACAAACAGTATCAAGTCTGAACTAGGTTGAATGAGAAGCTATCAAGTCCCAAACAGGTTAAATGAGAAGCTATTGACACAGCCCAAAATCATGATAAGAGCTTACTTCCTTATGTACTCAATGGTGCGGGTCCAAGGTCACTGACCCCACAGTCATGGTCACTGACCCCACAGTCAGTCCCCAACAAAAAGTGGTGCTGTGGCACATGTGATAGAACTTGCGCCTTAAGAATAAACAAAAACAAAAACAAGGATCGTGCTCAGGTCCTGAGTCTAAGACCAGTACTGGCAAAAAAAAATTCTGCCCAAAGTAGACATTTAAACTTATTTTACTTTTCAAAAAATTTGTTGTCAAGGTGATATACAAAGAGATTGCTGTTACATATGTAATGAGTACATTTCTTGTAAACACTGTTACCCCCTCTCCCCTTTTCTCTTTCCCTTCCCCCAAGTCATAAATTTCATTTACAACAAATATATATGTATTTTCATTCCTGAAAAAAATAGTTTAAAATGTGTTCAAATAAATGATGTAGGTTGATATATTTATCAAAATGGATTACTTGAACTCTAAAATAAACATTCTAGGTAATTTTTCTCCTAAAATTGTAGTAATGCTATAAAACTAATAAAAAAGGAATTTTAGTTATTAACTTCTTATGTTTTACCTTTAACATTATTACAATAAGCGTACTGTTTATGCTATTAATACAGACAGCATGAAATATGATTATGTAAAAAAATTAAATGATTAAAAATAGTAAGGTTGGGGGCCAGTAGTTTGGCTTGGTGGCACACACCCTGGACTGGCAAAAAAGAAGTAGGGTTAGATAAAACAGATTTTTTTCCAAATGTGTGGAAAATGGTATGATTTCTTGTTTGGCTAGTCCTGCGGCTTGAACTGAGGGACCAGGAACTGTCCTTGGCCACATTTGTTCAAGGGTGGCACTCTGACACCTGAGCCACAGTGCCCCATCTGCTTTTTCTGTGTATGTAGTGCCGAGGATTTGAATCAAGGTCTTCTTGTATACTAGGCGAGAACTCTACAACTAGGCCACATTCAAAGCCAAAGTAGATTTTTGATGCTATTGTGGAGTTTTAATTTTCTTAAATATTTGTACAAAGCACAATGGATATATAAACAGACTTGAACTCACAGAACAGAGTCCCACATAATATTACAGTTACTCTGGCACTTCTCCCGATTGACAAAACACATTTCCAGGCATCTGCTCTGTCCTTAAGCTTTGGTAGCTGACTTGTCTTTCCATGGAGGGCTGGCCTGGATTCCTGGTGATTCCATGCATTTCATAGTTCCCTGTATATCTAGTAAGGTTGTCTTCTATGGGACCAGACCTGTCTGGTTTTTGGCCCACCCAGGACCTATGTGTCTGAGGTCTCACATTATAAGTGGAAAATAAAACACAGTATAATAAGCACTGAAGAACTGCACACCATAATATTAACAATGAGAGTTTAATAGTTAGCAAAGTAAATACAATGAATACTTGACAAGAATCATGAGAGCAAGTTAAGAGATGTCTTTTTAGGAAGGGGACAGGGAATCTCTAAATCCAGACTGGCCTCCAAGTTGCCTTCAGACAGTAATTCTACTTCAGAGTCCTCAGAAGGGTCTCCTCCCTCATGAGAAACAGAATGTCCTTCCTGAGTTAAGAGGGGGATGGATTCTGGTTTGTCGAATGGAGATTGAGTCTCTTTTAGTAAGATGGATGGGTCTGGATATTCTGTGAGGATGGATTCATTTTCCTCCAATGAATCCAGTATTGAGAGTACACTTGCTGCTTCCCATGGGGACATTTTCCATGAGCCCAGCGTGTGCCCCTTCAGCTTGCACAATAAGTGGAGTGTTACTCTGACTCAGATGGACTGACTCTGGGTGGAGTGTGAAAGGAAACGGAAGGAAATCTGGCTGCTCATTTTCTTCCTCCATAGTATCTGCAGGTTCAACTGTGTCACACATGGGGTTCAGAGCAAAAGATTTATCCACAGGACTCTAAACCTGTTTGGTAATTTCTACAGAAGGCCCATGCTTTCTGGAGTGCAGTGATGATTCTCAGTCTCCATCAGTCACCAGCTCCATTGGTGGGTTTTTCATCCGGAGTTCAGGATAAGCTCTTCCACGATGACCCAAACCTAAGAATGGAAATAGGTACAGCGTGGACAGAGTGGACTCTGCAAGTTGAAGTGTCACTCAACTTCCATGAGGATCTAATGGAGGAACCTGTAGAACTGGAGTTTGGACTGAACACTGAGGAGGTGTAGGGTCTTTCTAATGAGTGCTTATTCCCGAGTCCTTTCAGAGGACAGACATTACCTGGCTGACACCACCCATAAAGGGCATTTTGCCAAGCTCTGTAGAAGTAAGGGCCAACCAATATCTAGACCACATGGGCTTCCTACTCACAGGCTCTGAGGCACCCACACCAGGACTTCTACTTTTTCTTGGTCTTACTGGTCGCACATTCCTCCAGCTGGTCAAAAAGTATGTGTTTAGAAGAGCAGGTCCAAAGCCGGCATGTGGAGCCTCATATAGAGCTTGAGTTGTGTCAGGGTGTGGCAGTTCTTGAACTCGTAGAAATCACTGGGGTAGAAGTCCATTCACATCGTATAGATGGAACACATGATGCTGTGGGCACATTCGGTACAAGGAAAGTGAGAGCCTTCTCTCTCCATCCTGAGCCTTCTACCAAAGCCCCTTTCTTGCAGGACTCTAATGCTGTGGCTGTCCTGCAGAGATGTGCACTTATGTGCTGGGAGGGGGGTAAGAGACACTCGAGAACAGGATGACTTTTACACCCCACTTCCAGAAGCTTCTGAGAGAGGCCTCTATGCATCTGTCCAAAGTAAACGCACCTTAAATTAACTAAGTAAATGCTCTAAATAAATCAATAAGTGAATGCTCTACATAAAGAACTAAATGCTCATTCCTCTAATCTTAACCACCCAGCAGGCTGAGCTCTGAAGATCACAGTGGAAAGCCAGTCTAGTCAGTAAAAGTCTAAAGGCACTTGTCTTCAATTAGGCAGCAAAAAGCCAGAACTTGACCTATGACTCAAATGGTACAGTGCTAATTTTTGAACACCAAAGGGGTGGCATTTAGACCTGGGTTCAGGTTCAAGTGGCAGCACTGGACCACACACCAAACTGTAAATGCTTTCAGGTTCTAACAGGCAAAGCTATCACAATCCTTCCCTGATGGCTCAAACGTGATTCAGCCCCCAGCTTTTACTCTGACTCCAGTATTTCACAGGCCTCCGCCATTAGTGTCTCCCAGTCATAATAAAGTAGTTTGTGCACTTGTATCATGCTTAGCTCCCCTGTGAACACCCCAGTGAAACAGGCTCAGAGAAGAGCCACTATTCCAAGACTTGGCCAGGAGGGGTGAGCAAACCTGGGTTTGGAGGGGGAACACTCACTTTTTCAAGAGAATTTCCAGCAACTACTACATTGTCCTCCACAATTTGAAATTGTGCAGGAAGTTTCCCACATAAAAGAGATCACCTTTCTGGTAGGCAGGGATCAGCTTTGTCAGCAGCATCTCCAACAGGCCTTCCTCCAGGATCCATAGGTTACAAGGCTCATTCAGAATCTGAGCTGACTTACAATCACACTATGTTGGCAAAACTGGATATTTCAAACGTAGGCATGGGACCACACTTCACACTGAGGAATTGGAACAGAGTAGATTGGAAATGACACACTCTAATCTCAGTATAGTCACTTGAAAGCACACAAGAAGGTTGTAGTGTGTGGGCAGGATGATGGGTTCAAATAGGTTTCCTCTCAATATACCTCATCTGAGTTGCCCTGGAGTTTCCTGGCTTTCTTCCTAGAGAAATGCCTGATATACTGGAATTTTGGCTTGGCACTGATCCAGCATCTACTTCTTCAAATGAGACATCCATATCTCCCATGCCTGAGATCCGAGCCTCCTGACCTTTGGCAACAGCACAGCAACATCTTTCAGGTTCCTGAGCCACAGGCCAAGGGAGCTGGCTTGAGCTGGTTGTCACATACAGTGGCTTGGTTACCAGGGTTCCATATTCTGTTCCATTGTGAGGGAGGTAGGGTCACCTTTCAAGGCCCAATGACCAAAGCTCCTTGCTCACAGAAGACCTCCCCAAAGACATACTGGAGGCTGAATCTCCCTTCCCACCTCACATATGGATGTAGTAAACAGCACACCTTTTTGTTCAAATCCCAAGTCATTAACTAGGCGTAAGTGCTAGGCTGGTCTCAGGCTCAAGGAGCCTTTCTTAGGTAAGATCCAAACTTAACTGTCACTATTCCCCTTAGCCTTCACAAGACATTTTGCTTCACAGTGACTTCTCAGCTTGCATTTTGCCTCTTGCACATTTTTTTGCTAGTCCTGGGACTTGACCTCAGAGCCTGACCATTGTTCTTAGGCTTTCTTTAGGCTATAGCTGTCCCACCAAGCCACAGCACCACTTCCAGCGTTTTCTATGTATATGGTACTGCAGAATCAAACCGGACTCTTTTTGTGTGGTAGCCAAGCACTCTACAAATAGATGAAACACTCAGGCCATCTTGCAAATATTTTTCACTTCAATCTACTAGGACGTTGTTAGGTTTCTGTATCCTAATCTATTTTTCTTCCTGATGAATATCTGTGCTGTCATCTGTAAAAATGCAAGTGGGAAAATCACACAAGCATTGGTGACATAAAAAAGTCTTACAGACATAGGTAAGTGTTCATTCTTTGTAGGAGAAAGGATATTTTGATATGATGATGATGACTATTTATAAATACTTTATCGGGGTTTAGAGTTTGGCCCAGTGGTAGAGTGCTTGCCTAGCATCCATGAAGATCTAGGTTTAAGTCCTTAATATCACACAGATATAAAAATCCATATGGCAATGTGGCTCAAGTGGCAGAGGGCTAGACTTGGGAAAAGCCAAGAGCAGTGCTCAGGCCCTGAGTTCAAGCCCCAGGAATGGCAGAAAAAACAAAAGAAAAGAAAAGAAATGTGCTTTTTACAAGTTATTCACTCACAGCATTTGCCTCTGAATTCTTCGCTTCTGCATCTTGTGACTTATCCCTTTCCCTCAATGTAGACAAGAAAAACATTTTATTACTTGCTCTCCTGTTGTCCAATCTTTGAATATTAATTCAAAATACAATATTGCCTGAGATATTTTGTGTGTGCATGTGTGTGTGTATCTGCCAAAGTGTGCATGCACACATGTGTACAGGGTTTAGGGCTTACTCATAGGGCCTGTGTGATAACCCTCAGCATCTTTACCTCAAAGGTATTGGTCTTTCACTTGTAGCTTATTATAGCTAATTGGAGTTGAGAGATTCACTCAATTTCTTGCCCTGTGCATTGGAACCCAGTGCTGGGTTCTCATATTGTTAATTGTAGCTATAGAGAAGGCTGAGGTCTGGGGATCCTCGTTAGAATCCAGCCCCTGAAAGAAAGTCACTGATAGAAATCTTTATCTTCAGTTAAGCACGAATAAATAAGGCAAAAGTGGAACTGTGGCTCAGTTCCTCTTGTAGCAGCCATGAGAAAATTAGTAATTGGCAGCACCTGGTCCCTGAGAGAAATCCTTAGCACTGGTTCAAAAAAAGAAAGAAAATAATGAAAAAAATTAAAACTTGCTGAGGAATCCATAAGGATAAACGTGCCTGTGAATAATCTTGTCATTTCAAATTCCCTCAAGAGCTTATGTCTCTCTATATTTTATCAAGTTTTTTAAAAGATATTTACATATTTTCTATCTTTCTTAAACAGAGATAACCATCCACAAAACACAAACACAAACTCTCACACAGTATACCACCCACCCATAAGTGTCTGGCTATGTATATATGTATAGTCATATGTATTGATCTATCTCTCTATACTAATATATAAATGCATAAACATATGTATTTAGACAAACAGGAAACATACATAGATAGGTCTCAGGCATTTCCAGATGTTGTGCAAGTCTTCTGAGTGCAACTTACCATTGTATTGTTTGTCAAGATAGAGTCCCTCTAACTTTTGGCCAGCTTCTTGTCCTTTGATACTTTTTTCTGCCAGTCCTGGGTTTTGAACGCTAGGCCTGCATGCTGTCACTGAGCTTGAGCTTCTTGCATTCAGTAGTTTATTGCAGATAAGAGTCTCATGGAGTTTCTGTCCTGGGCTGGCTTTGAATTGTGATCCTCAGATCTCAGACTCCTGAGTAGCTAGGATGACAGTCTTGAGCTACCAGTACCTGGTTCCTTTGCCTCTTTTACCCTTTTTTTGGCCCCACCACAGCCATGGTATCTACCTTCCTATGTTCTCTCCACCTGCCCCCAGACAGGGGTCTGACAGATGCTTTCCACCCACTTATTCATGTCCTCCTCTGTATTGGCTGACAGCTAAGACATGCACTCACTTGTCTGGATGCCAAACACAAAGCCATGTGATTGTTTCTCAGTCTGGAACATCCTATCAGATTTATAGCACCACACAGGGTCAGGTTGATGCTCCTGCAGGGCTTCTTAAATTGTTCTCATATTAATCCACAACACGTTTGTCATCACTTGTCCAGCTAATTCATGGACTAAAGCAGCATTGCCTACAAACTTAGATCCCAATACCATGAGGACACTCAAGGGTGCATTAGGAATGTGACCTGCAGGTGGATGTGAGCCTGTCTTACTTGGAGGGGATTTCTCCACCACAGGAAATGGAATACAAATTTAGAATCTGCTTTCATGAGGTGACAATCTCTGGCAGATGTTCTTATCAAATGTGGCACTGCCTACTTCCAGCTTAAAATATGGGTTGATGACCCAGCATAACAGAGAATGTATTCACCCCGGCCCAACACATAGGCTGGGACCCTGAACTTTCAGGTAGCATTTGGCTTTGAAGGTCATGAGATCTTAGTCTACAAATGATGAGCCCCCTCCCGTGAGGCATAGCAAACGGAGACAAAGTGCAACCCAGTTAAGCACCAGATCAAGCTTCCCTTCTTCAGTAGGGTATGGTTTGAAAAGTGTGCATAGCTTCTGTTTGAAGCCAGTCCAGAAAGGAAAGTCCATGAAACCCTCATTTCCAGTTAACTGCCAAAAAAAAGCCAAAGATAGACATGAAGCTCAAGAGAGCTAGAGAGCCATCTGAAAAGAATGGTTGCACCCTGCAACATCCTCATTATCTGATCTTGAAAACATCTCTGCGTGCATCCCAGCATGCAGCCAGCATCTGGGGGTGACAGTGACCCCTGCGCCCATTGGCAATCTGCACTGTCTCTGACATCTGTAATGTGAACCTCATTCAGTTGGGTTTGTGAAGTGGTGTCAACCCTGCAGAAGGAACCAACTGTGCCCTAACTCCCTCTGTCCCCTGGGGTCCCTAGCATTCCCCCATCTGCACCCCTCCTGTGGCTTCTGATCCTAGGGAGCCCTCCTGCCCTGTCCAACACTCACATGAAGTGCATATTTCTTCTCCTGGGGCAACTTCTCCACAGAGAGTACATGACATGCCCACTCTCCAGGCACGGGGAGATCCTGCCAAAGTAGCAAATCAGTGATAAGGACATAAAGGGATGAATAGAATTTTAGATCCTGATGGTAGACAGTCTGCAAAATCCAAGGGAGAATGGAATTGGAGGGGACCAGGGATCAGGATGTGGGCATGGAGCTTCCTGCCAAGGGGGTGGGGGAAGTCACAGGCTGGGGGATGCACAGGATGATCCATGGGCCCTGTGCAGCTACTGGGTCACCCCCTTCTGCATCTCAGCCTTTGGCTTTGAGCTCTGTGATCGTCAAGATGTGCACAGTCTGTACTCTGGCTGGAAGAAGAAAGGACCCTGGGAAGACAATTGTAGACCCTTTGTGAGTGTAGGAAGGGGTAGGCTGGACACCCAGTACAAGAGGAGCTAAAACTGGAGTCGAGGGGTGTGCAATGAGTGGGTGTGAGGGTTGTGGGCAGTCACAGTCATGGCAGAGGTGGCTCTGTTTGTGGGGTGAGTGCCTCCCTGCAGGCACAGCACTGGACATATCAGAGATCCACATGAAAAGGAAAAGCTGGAAATGGCACTATGGTTCAAATGGTAGAGCATCAACCTTGAGCAAAAGAGCTCAGGGACAGTACCCAGGACCTGAGTTCAAGCCTCATGACTGTAAAAGAAAAAGAACCAGGACTATGAGAGGGAACCTGGTACTCTCTTGGTCTAATCAGACACAAGAAGAGGCCGGGATAGGCTGTGGAAAAACACAGAGAACATCTTCCCCCAGCTCATCCTGTCCTGCATGCAGGGACAGCCATGTAACTAGGGCTACGGTGAGATCATCTTCACCCCTGTGCTGCCATCTGAATTGTAGGCCTCTGTCCTGGCATGGGGTGTCCTGATGGCTGAGCAGGTGCCCTAACCCTAGATGGAGAGCAGCCACTGACTGTGGTAGCTAAGGAGAGATCTGTTCTATAGCTATCAGGCCACCCAGCATGGGAGCCATAACCACCCCCCACCCAGGTAGAGGCCAATGGTTCTCCAGGTGCTACTAACATTGCCCCACCCCTAGCTCTGGGTACACGTGACATTCCCTCCACAAGGAGGAGGACTAAGTGAAGGATCAGGAAGCTGTCTATGGGCTTCAGATAATGGCCAGGATGGCACTACAGATGGCCTCACTCTGTCACCACCTTCCCCTGCCTCCATCATTCCTCCATCATGCCTCTCTACCTCCCACCCATTAACCTTGGAAACCAATGAACTGGGCTCTCATCATTCCTCTCATCTCTTCACCCACCTTGCCATGCGTCCATCCCTCTGTCACTTCCACCCCACACACATCCCAACACCAGCCATCCTGTAGCTTATGAGGATCCCAGAGGAAGCTCTTGGTGAAGGGCTTGTGACCACAAAACAGTTACTATCACCCGCTCCGGCCTGATCCACCACAGAATAAGAACAGCCAAGCAGGCACACACCGCAGCAGATTTGCTCTGCTGCCACCCTGATTTCTTCATGGCCAGGACTTGGCTCTCCTCAGCCTCCCAGCTCAGTAACCAGAACATTGTGCTTTCACAGAGCCATGGCTTCCAGTCCCCATGGACACAATGACATCAAGGTGATGCCAACTTCCCCATCTCCATATACTTCTAACTATGGGATGGGAGCTGAGGTTCTCTTCTGTGACTCTATCCGCTAAGAGGCTCATGCAGATTTCTATCCTTTGCTCATCATGGTGACTCTTTGGTTAACAAGTCACTGCTGGGCTTCCAGTTCACCACATATAGAACCCATACTCCAACACTTTTCTTAGAAGGACTGATGACTTTTAAATATTCTCTAGTTTTAAATTTCTAGTTCCTTCTCTCTTTCATTTATATATTTCCCTTCCTCACATACTTCCCTTTTTTTACCTTCCTTCTTTCATTCTTGGCCTTGAACGCAAGACCTGGAGCTTTTTCTTAGCTTTTCTTTGCTCAAGGTAGCACTCTAGCTCTTGAGCCACAGCTCTACTTCAATCTTTGTTCTTGCTCTAAACTGGGAGTAAGAGTCTCATGCATTTTTCCCTTTGCTGGGTTGGTTTTAAACCACAATACTAAGATAGGATCCTGAATATGCCTCAGATTATAGGTATTATCTAATCAAAACAAATTCCTGATTTCTTTTTTAGACATAATTAGTTCTTTCAGGTGAGCCACCAGCCACTCATGCAAGAACATTGCAGGATCCCAGCATTCATCTTGTCTCCAGTCTTATTCCATCCATTTCACAATGGTCATCTAAAACACCCTGCTGCATGCCTGAAGTCGCAAGGAAGGTTCTCAACGCCATGAGAGGCCCCCTTAAGCTCTGCCTCAGACATGCCCAGCCCCCATCCCACTTCCACATGAGCATTTGTTTACGAGAAATTTCCTGAGTACATCATCATCTTTTCCTCACCATTCAAATTTCATCTTTGGAGTCATTTCTCCCAGACAAAGAGGAACATGATCCATGGTTTGATAGCAGCTCCCGCTTCATAGTCCTAGCCACCAACACCCCCCCATTACCCTGCCAGACACCTGAATTCAAGAACAATGTTTTCACTACCCCTGACGCTTATCAAATGTTTTAACTTATACAGTGCATTAAAATAATTTTACTAAATGGAATAAACACATGGCCTCAAGCTTCAGAATCTTTGCACCTGAACTTTTAGTGAATCACAGACACACCAGCATTTCTGTAGCCAATAGAAATCTTAGCTTTGAGATTTCAGCATTCCTGGTATCCAAGTTTGGATGTGCTAACACTGCCCTTAATGGGGCACTTCAATTACACAATCCCACAACAATCAATGTCATTTGACATTCACTGGTAGGTGGTGCTAGGAAAAAGACTGATGTGCCAACTCCATGCTGGCTTGACCTATGCAATCTTCAAACCTGGAGCAAGTGGGGCTCCTCTCTCCATTACACCTTTTGTGTACTACCCCAGTAGGACCTTTACCTTGAGACAAAATTATGAAGACTATCTCTACCAGCAAAGATTCCAGTGAGATGTGCCTACATGGATAAAGCTAAACTCTCACTAATGTGAGGTTGTTGGCAGTGCTGGAGCCTGAACTCGGGACCTGGGCACTAAGAATTTGTACTCAAGACTAGCCCTTTACCACTTGAGCACAAACTCCATTGCCAGCTGTTTTTATTTTTGGTAGTAAGAATCTGTCAGACTTTCCTGTTCTAGGTGACTTGGAACTTCCATACTCAGATCTCAGCCTCCTGACCAGCCTGGATTAAAAGAGTGCATCAGCCATGCGCCACACCTGAGGACTTCTGCCAGCATATTTTTTCCCAAAAATTGGAAGAGGAAGATGAGGGAGGGTTGGGCTCATCCTGCCCTGCATATGAAGGAGAGCATCCGTGCCTGAACTTCAATCCCTGTTGTAGGCTGCTGGATGAAAAGGAAGCAAATAGGCACAGGCTGGCAGCAGATGCCACAGAACAACTTGTGACCAAGACTCCCAGAGCAGACCTCAGAATCGATGACAGAGTTGAATCTACCCAGTAACAGAGGCAGTGGTGACACCTGAAACTGCGCGTTTGAGCCTTTGCTGCTAGTAAACAGGGCCACCTATGTCTCAATGAGAAAGGTGAGATTTTGGTGGAGAAGGTGAGATTAAACATTATGTATCATGCAAGAAGACAGACTATAAGGGGTCTTTTATTATTCCAAGTGAAATTTTGGATTTCCTCTTCTGTTTCTTTAAAGAATGACATTCTGATCTTGATGAATATTGCACTGAATTTGTAGATAGTCCTTATCAAGATTGCCATTTTTACAATATTACTTCTTCCAAAGCAGGAGCATAGGTTTTTGCATTTCCTCAGTTCCGCGTTAATTTCCTTCTCCAGGGTTTATAGTTCCATCAAAAAGGTGCTTTACATTCTAAGTTAATTCCTAGGTATTTTATTTTCTTTGATAGCAAAATGAGTTGCTATCCTGATTCTTGCCTCATTCCTCTCATTTGTTGGCATATAGGAAGGCAGTTGACATTGAGGGTTAATTTTATACCCTGCTACCTTACCAAAGTTTTATATCAGCTCAAGCAGCTTCGGAGTAGGGTCTATAGGGTTCTTTAAATACAGAATCATGTCATCTGTAAGGAGAGAAAGATTCAGTTCCTCTTTCCCTTTTCCTCCTCACTCCAGTTAGAATGACCAAGATCCAGAAATGTAATAATGTATGCTGGAGGGGATGTGGCCAGGAGGGATCACTACTACACTGCTGGTGGGATTGCAAACTCGTTCAACCACTATGGAAAGCACTATGGCAGTATCCCAAAAAGACTAAACATAGAGCTCCCCTGTGATCCAGCAATTTCACTACTTGCCAATCGTCCAGATAGGACATACTAAATTCACTAGAGCAATAACATTTATCACAGCACTATTTACTATAGCAAAGGTATGGAACCAACCCAGATGCCCGTCAGTTGATGAGTAGATCAAATATGGTATTTTTACACAATGGAATTCTGTGCTTCTGTCAGAAAGAATGACATAGACGAATTTGTAAGGAAATAGAAAGACTGTAAAGTTTAGAAATTAGTTTCTGTCTCCTTCTCTCTCTCCTTCTCTATCTCTGTAAAATTTAGAAGTTCCTGTTTCTCTCTCTTTCTCTCTCTTTCTCTCTCTTTTCTCTCTCTCTTTCTGTCCCTCTCTTTCTCTCTCTCTCTCTCTCTCTCTCTCTCTCTCTCTCTCTCTCTCTCTCTCTCTCTCTCTGTCTCTCTCTCTCTCTCTGTCTCTCTCTCTCTCTCTCTCTCCAATCCTTAGGCTTGAACTCAGGGCCTGAGCTACTTTTGCTCAAGGTTAGCACTCTACCATTTGAACCACAGTGCTGCTTCTGGCTTGCTCTTTTCACGTAGTATTGAGGAATCTAACCCAGGCCTTCATCCTTGATAGGTTAGCACTCTACCACTAAGCCACACAGTCAGCTTTTAGAGGTTTCTGACAAAGGTTTTCCTACATGCTATTATTTCTTCTGTCAGTGCTCTTAATGCTTGCTGAAGGTTGACTTTGTTTAGAACACTTACCCTAATGCTCCCATATACAGAGATTCTATATATAGCTAAATGTTTTTCATTACTCAGAATTTCTCTATTGTGTATGTTCTGAAATGTACTGAAGACTGACTTCTGATTAAAAGTCATTGCACATTTGTTCTATTCATTAGTTTTCTTTTCTTCTATGGGAATCAGGTTTGTGGTGAACACAGAAGTATGCCTTGCAGGTCAAACACTTTCCACATTTGTAATATTCATAAGGTTTTTCTCTCCTATGTGCATTTTATACTTAGTCATGCGTTCATGATGGATTTTTCATATTCTTATATTCATACGATTTTTATCCTGTGTCTGTGTGGTATCATGCAAACTCAACTATGAGTTCTTCAAAAAAATTTCCCTTTCATTTATTCATAGGATTCTATCCTGTGGGTGTTTAGTGATAAATCTTGACTTGTGCCTTCTGGGGAAAAGACTGAACATTTGCTACATTCATTAAGGGTTTTATCTTGTGTTGGTTCTGTGACACAACCTGACTTTCCTTCCACAGACTAAAAAGTCATTCCTATTTATTACATTGCTAAGGCTTCTCATATGTGTGAACTCTCTTACGCTTCCTGAAGGGTGAATACTGCACGAAAGACTTTCAACTTTGGTTATATTCCTAAGGTTTCTAATATGTGTGAATTCTGTTATGCCTCCTGTAATGTGACTTCCATCTGAAGGTCTTACCACATTTGATGCACTCGTACAGTTTCTCTCCTGTGTGTGTTCTCTGATGCAATTTGAGGGAAGACTTCCATTTGAAAGACCTTCCACATCGGTTACATTCATAAGGTTTTTCTCCTGTTTGAATTGTCTTATGCATGTTGAGGTTTGGCTTCTGTGTGAAGGACTTTCCACATATGTTACACACATAAGGTGTTTCTCCTGAGTATATTCTCTGATGAACATGGAGTTTTACCTTCCATTTGAAAGACTCCGCATTCACTACATACATAAGTTTTCTCTCCTGTGTGTGTTCTATTATGCCCATCAAGATATGACTTCCACTTGAAGGTCTTTCCACATTTGTTGCACACATAAGGTTTCTCTCCTGTGTGTGTTCTTTGATGCAATTTGAGGGAAGATTTCTGTCTGAAAGACTTTACACATTGGTTACATTCATAAGGTTTCACTCCTGTGTGTATTCTCTGATGAACACGAAGTTTTCCCTTCCCTTGGAAAGACTTTCCACATTCATTACACTTATAAGATTTCTCTCCTGTGTGTGTTATTTGATGAACTCGAAGGTGTATCTTCTGGGTGAAAGACTTTTCACATTTGTTACATTCATAAGGTTTCTCTTCTGTGTGTCTTCTGTGGTGCAAAGTGAGGTATGATTTCAGTCTAAAAGTCTTCCCACATTTATCCCATTCATAAGATTTCTCTTCTGTGTGAGATCTCTGATGTGTGCTGAGAGCTGAATTCTGGGCAGAAATTTTATTACGTTCCTCATATTCATAAGGTTTGTCTTCTCTTGGAGATTGAGGTTGGAGCGTCAGGTCTGACTTCTCAGAAATTAATTTTCACACTTGATGTACGCATCACATATCTCAGGATATTGGCTCTGAGGTATTGTAAGGTGTATTTCATTACTGAAAGATTTCTCACATTCACTACATGTATGAGGAGTCTCTCCGGTGTACATTTTCGGATGTGTAGTGATGGTCGGTGTTAAGTACAACAGTTTTCATCACACAGTACATTTAGCAGTTTTCCTCCCTCCCTGAAGAATTTCTTGGGCAGGGAGAACAGAATTATGATACTGCAGATCTTTTGGACTGTCACAATCATGAAGAAAATGCTCTGAAGCCGATGGATTTTTTAAGAACAGGAGACATACGAGATCTATATGCAGCATGCATCTCATCAGGCTTCGGAGAGAGAACCATGTTCTGACACTTAATGAACTCCTCAGTCCTTACCCCTACGTTGTTACCGTTATTACTAATCAGCTCTGGATTATGTGTAGAGCTCAAATTTAAAGTTGTTGCTAATCTTACGTTTTCCTACACTTCGATACTACTTGCAACTGCTACTTCACAAACACATTCATGTGGACTTTCCTGGCAGGTCTTGAACACATTTTCCATTACCTGGACATCTAAAATGAGTCATAGAAAAAAAGACACAAACATACATGAGATACAAATATTCCTTACTGTAAAGGTAATGACTTTACTTTCCCATCCTAAGTGTTAGATATTTTAAAATATAAAAGTGGAAATTGATTTGTGAGAAATATATGCTTTTCTCCCTAACATATTAAGAAAATGATATTTTACAATGACCAATAATGTTTTTCTGTGTTTTAGTTCTCTTTTTATATCACAGGAAATATTTATTGAAATTACCCAACTATGTATTGCTACAGTTTTAAGCTGAGTACTTCCTATACTATACCTACAGCTCTTTTTTTTCAAATACTGTTTTGTTTATACATTGAGGAATAGCTGCCTTTCTTTAATTTTTGAGAAATAATCTAAATATTGTGCTGTTTTGCATCTTTTTAAAACTTTCTTTTCTTTTCTTTTCTTTTTTTTTGTAGTTCATAGGCTTCGGCCCTGTCCCTGAACACTTCAGCAGAAGACTATAACCCCTATCCTTGAGCTACAGACTGACTTCCTGTTTTCTAGAGTTAACTACAGATAAGAGTCTCAAGTCCTGAGTAGCAGATAGGATTACCTTACCCAGTTTCAATGCTGTTTGCTTATTAACCATTAAGTGAGGAACACGAATTTTTTCTAGATTCAGCGCCCACAAATTTGGTTTATATGTCTGTTTGCCTTTGATCCAAGCAAGAACGATTCTTGAGAGTAAGGACTTACACCTATATCCCTTCAGTTACAACTTCTCACTAAAGTCTCAATTTAGGTATTTGTGGGAATTTTGAAATTTGTTTCTTTCCATTTGAAGTCTTATCAAAATTCCTTTTCTAACACTCCTGTCCCTCAGAACCATGGAAGACCAGAAAATCCCCAGCTCATTGTCTAGTTAATTTTCTTATGTTGATTGAAACTTTGTTGTTGTTTTTTTCCTTCCATTCCTGGGTTTGAACTTAGGACCTAACCACTGTCCTTGGGTTTTCTCAAGACTAGAACCCTACCAATGAAGTCATTACTTCTGGCTTTTTCTATGTATGTGGTAATAAGGAATAAAACCTGTGTCTTTGTGCATGCTAGGCAAGCACTCTACCACTAGGCTCAATTTCTGGTGGAAATACCAGTCTCTTCCTACCAGCATAAAAATATTATCCTTATCAGAGAATAATGCCCTGACTTATTCCTTGTTTGCTCAATCATTTATAGTCTTAGTTTTAAGGAAATGAAATATCATTCATTCATTCTTTCTTTATTTCTTTCTTCCTTTCCTTCCTTCCCTCTTTCTTCCCTCTTTCTTCTTTCTTTCTTTCTTTCTTTCTTTCTTTCTTTCTTTCTTTCTTTCTTTCTTGTTTTGCGGTCATGGGACTTGAATTCTAGACCTGGCTGTTCTTCCTGAGCTCTTCAGGTCAAGGCTACTGCCCTATGTCTTTAGCCTCAACCCCACTTCTCATTTTCTATTGGTTCATTGGAAAGAAGAGTCTAAGGTGTTTTTGTGATAGGTCAGTCTTTGAACCTTGATCCTCAGATCTCAGCCTCCTAAGTAGCTAGGATAACAGGCATGAGAAACGGGCTCTTGGCTTTCTCATTTTATTTGGTTTCACAGTGATTTCTACAGAGAAATCTAACTTTAACTCTACTGCCACATAGAATTCGTCATATCACTCTATGATTCTTGGTGCCGGGGGTTTGGGCTAGCATGCACAAAGACCTGGTTCAGTTCCTTGGTACTACATACAAAGAAAAAGCCAGAAATGGTGCTATGACTCAAGAAGTAGAGAGCTAGCCTTGAGAAATCCCAAGGACCATGCTCATGCCCTGAGACCAGGCATAGGGTTGGGAAAAGAAAATGATTCTTGATTCATTCACAAAGAATTCCATAGGTTCCACACAGGATTTAGGGTAAATAAGAATATTATTGCTCAGTACATCACAACATGAACTTACCAATGGGACTCAGGCTCCAACATCAATATGAAGATGCATTCACTCACCTGTGATATTCTTGTCAGAGGAATTTCCTATCCAGAGTTCTGCACAGTGCTCTAGCTTGTCAATTAATACAGGTTTGGGAACACAGGGCCCTGTAAATTAGAAACAGTAGAGAATTATTGCTTATGCTGTGTCATCATTGCTTTAAGTTCGCAGACATCCTACTCACAAGTTATCTATTAAATATTTTTTCTCATTTCTCACTGGCTCCATGGTTGACTTTTCCCCAGCTCTGGATTCATTTTGTATGGCATAAACTTACTGTCTTAATCAAGGCTACAATAATACCAGTTTGAGTCCCAGCTCCACTTACATGCATAGGTCTTCATGCATGCTAAGAAAGCACTCAACCACAAAGTCAAACTTTTGACACTCCACTAACATTTTTGAGGAGTTACTTGGAGTTATAGAGTTTCATGGCAATTTTTATGCCATTGCTGGCTTCAAATTAGAATTCTTAGATTTCTTCCTCCTGAATATTTTAAGATTACAGGCATGAAACATTGCACCTAGTGCCAGGTTTCCATTATAAACTCACTGTTTAGTGATTTGTAGATCCTATTTCCAATAATGATATATATTCTATTCTGGATTGTTTATCCACTTACAATTCCTGTGTAAGTTTGGAATGTCGTCTCCATTAGAGGAAACATAATTTAGAACTGTTGTCAAGGTATCCTGAAGGTATCCTGAAGAATGAGTACAAAATTACCTTAGGTTTTCTTTAGAAAGTAATGATACTTCTCAGGGCCTGGAATCTTTCATTTAAATAGTATTGAAAGTTTGATAAACATTCACGTATCTGCAAAATAACAAGGCACTTGGCCTTGCAAGTGAATTTGACTTTTGCTCACCTAAGGACACCAGGTTGCTGTAGGTCTCCAGCATTACATCTCTGTACAGGGTCCTCTGAGCATTGTCCAGATGCTGCCACTCCTCCCAGCTGAAATCCACAACTACATCATCAAATGACACCAGCTTCTGGAATGGCACATTTTCATCAACTAATTAACACTGAGTTATAAACACACCATGTCTATAATTTTATTCTTTTTTTGTTGGAATTGTATTCCTTTACTTAAATGTTTAGACTTACATGAAATATTGACCTGAAAAGCTTAGGGATGGTGCCTAGGCCCAGAGTTCAAGTCCCAAGACCCAAAAAAAATAAAAACGCAAGCCAGGTGTTGGTGGCTCACGCCTGTCATCCTAGCTACTCAGGATACTAAGATCTGAGGACCATGGTTCAAAGCCAGCCTGGCATAAAATTCCATGACACTCCTTTCCAATTACCCACCATAAAATGTTTAATGGCTTGTGGCATATCATGGTAGAGCAATTGTGGTATCGACAAAAATAAGTCGGGGGAGTAGATTTAGGTTATAAATGGAATTATTCCATTGAAAAGGAACTACATTATATGATAACATATGCTGGTTCTGTGAGAATATTGCAAAATCTTAGGGTATCAAGTAATAATACTGTGAAGTACCCCCAGAATGTTAATGTTCTATGTCTGGCATAATAATCACTTGGGGAAGAAAATTTTTTTTCTTTTTTTTGGCTGGGGGATTTGTAAGGCTTGAACTCTGGGCCTGGGCACTCTTCCTGAGCTCTTCAACTCAAGGCTATCACCCTACCTATGAAGCCACAGTGCCATTTCCCATATTCTAGTGGTTAACTGTAGATGAGAGTCTCATAGACTTTCTAATGCCCAGGCTGGCTTTGAACCAAATCTTTAGATATCAGCCTGATATCTGAGTAGCTAGGATTACAGGTAGAAGTCACTGCACCTGGCAAGAAATTTATTTCTTGCTGTTTTGTACTACAAATTTACTGTATGTTTTACTTTTTCAAAAAGACTGAGGATGACCTTTGTTTTGTATATAATGGGAAGAGGGGTAGGGAGCTGTGAGCAGAAGAACTGAGGGGCAATACTCAGGGTAGGACAATAGCCTTAAACTAAAGAGCTCACGGCCCAAAGTCCAAGCCCCATGACTTTCCCCACTACCCCACAAAAAAAGGGAAAATATTGGAGATTGGAGAGGATTATCTAAAAAGAATATATAGAAATAGTAGTTCAAAATGTAGAAAGAAGTTCAATATTAACAGTCATGAGAAAAATTAAAATTACAATGAAATCATTGCTTTAAATATGTTAATATAAATATAGTTTTAAACAAAAAGATCCACATACACACACACAAACACACACACACACACACGCATACAAAAAATAGCTTTCAATGTCTAACTATTACTGGGAAGGTAGTGAGAAGAAGTAGAACTTTGGAATAGTTCTGCAAGGAATATAAAACAATCAAAAATTGCGTGGAGAGTGCTAAAAAAGTACTACATATAGAATTACATAGAAATATGGTCCAACATTCTATTTCTAGATTTGTACCTAACGGAAGAGAAAGCAGAGACTAGAACAAATATGTGGAGAATCCATTCACAACTATTAATAGTAATCCAAAGATAGAAATATGCAAAACAATGCATTGAAAAGGAAGAACATTTTACTATATTTTACAGATGAATCTTGATTACAGTAAACTAAAAATACAGCAGTCATAAAGGAAGAGCTAGGGTATGTTTTCCCTTCCAGAGCTTCCAAGGATCAACAAACCCTTAGAGCCAAAAAGCACGATGGTTCCAGAGAATGGAGTAGAGAGGAACAGGAGCTGAATGTTTAATGATTATACATGGAAGATGAAAATTGCTCTAGATGGGTAGAATGAAGAGAGAACTGTACCCTAAACAATGGTTATGTAGCCACACAGGATGGGACACACCTATACTCCCTGATCTTGGGAAACTCAAGAAGGATTTCTTGCCAACCTGGATGCATGGAAAGATCTATGCTGGAAGTTTGGCATAGTTGTAGAGTGCTTGTATGAAGACGAAGGTTCAATTCCGCAGTACCACATACACAGAAAAAACCAGAAGTAGTGCTGTGGCTCAAGTAGAAGATCACTACGCTTGAGGAAAGCTGAAGGACAGTGCTCAGACCGAGTTCCAGCAAAAGGGCTTGTTTTAAAAAAACCAGAAAGCTGAGCATGATGGGGTGGTGGCTCACTTCTATAATCCTAGTTACTCAGGAGGCTGAGATCTGAGGATCAAGGTTTAAAGCCATCCTGGCACAAAAAGACCTGAGACTCTTATCTCCAATTTACTTTTAGAAAATGGGAAGTGGGGCTTGGCTCCAGGGTAAGGTGGTGTCCTGGAGCTGAAGAGCTCAGGGATAGTGCCCAGGCGAGTTCAAGATCTATGACCCAACAAAAAAAAAAACAAAAAACAAAAAATAATATGGAAAAATTTGGATTCTGTAAATTTTATCAGGCATATAAATGTCTTTTTTTGCTGTTGAAATAACAAATTGTTTGGAAACATTTTAAAAGTTTTTACCTAGAAATGTACACTACAAATGGAAATAATAACAAACACAAAATAAGCAAAAGATACAAATTATCACAATATGGGTATCCTGCTTCTGTATCTTTTCACTGACTCCTGTTCAAATGAGTCACATATTCTGAATCATTTTTCCCAGTCGATATATTCCACACATGTTGGCTTGTACTGAACTTCTTGGGAAATCAAAAGCAAATACTAAGCAAATGTGAGTTAGATTTTGTCAACAGTGATATTTCAAATATAAATCCCTACTCATTGAATTATTTAATATAAATGCCGGAATCTAATTACACTGGCAGAATCTTCAATCTTTTGAGAATCTTCAAAAGGGTGGGTAAATATTTAGGATCGTTATGTCTTCCTGGAGGAAAGATCCCTTTAGTAGTATGTAGTAACCTTCTTTGTCTTTTGTTACTAATTTTAGTTTGAAGTCTATTGTATCTGATATGAGGATGGCAACTCCAGCCTGTTTATGGGGGCAGTTAGCTTGATAGAGTTTATTCCATCCTCTCACTTTCAAAAGATGATTGTTTTGGGGTAAGATGTGTCTCTTGAAGACAGCAGAACAATGGCTCTTGCTTTTTGATCCAACTAGACAGCCTACGCCGTTTAATTGGAGAGTTAAGTTCATTGATATTGAGAGTTAGCATTGAGAGATATTTATTAGTTCCTACCATTTTTAAAAGCTTTTAGTAGGGCCTGTGTCTTGACAGTTCTTGTGGTCCTTAGATGGTATGCTGTTTAGGTGCCATTTCTTTCCCTATGTTGCATTTATTTTGGTTTTCTATGTATAGAGCATCGTTGAGAATTCTCTGTAGGGTTGGTTTTGTTTCAACATATTGTTGCAGCTTTTCCCTGGAATGGAACGTTTTTATTGTTCCCTCAGTTATGAATAAGAGCTTAGCTGGCTACAGTATTCTTGGTTGGTAGTTATTTGATTTAAGGGCATGACATATATGCTTCCAGTCACTTCGTGCTTCCATGGTCTCTGCTGAGAAATCTTTGGTTATTCTGATTGGTTTGCCTTTATAGGTTACTGATCCCTTTTCCCTGGCTTTCTTTACGATCTTTTCTTTCGTTTCTATTGATCCAGTTCAGATCACAATTTGGTGGTGGGATGTTCTTTTCTGGTCAGGTCTGTTTGGGGTTCTAAAAGCTTCTCGTACTGGATTGGCCTGCTCTTCTGGATATTTGTGAAATTCTCTGAGATGATTCCCTGAAGTATATTTCCAATACCATTGACCTCTTTCTCCACACCCTGCTCAATACCAACTAGCCTTAAATTAGGCTTCCTAATTGCATTTTGGACCTCTTGAAGCGCTCTCTCATATTTCCTAGATTTGGATTGACTCATTTTCTGTTCTTTCTATATAATAACTAAATTATCTTCAGCCCCGGAAATTCTCTCCTCTGCAATGTCTATCTTGCTATCAAAACTGTCTACATTATTTTTCATCTCCCTTGCTTCTAATTGCTCATTTTTGATGCCTTGCATCTCCTGTTTTAGATCATGTATGGATTTCTTTATCTCCTTGATTTCCTTTTGAGTGGTTAGCTTTATTTTCTTTGGACATTTGTTGGAGTTTGGTCACGTTTTTATTAGTGGATTCTATGAATTCATCCATCTTTCTTTGAAAAACCTTTATTAAGGCCTCCTTTATGGCTTCTTCTTTTTCACTTATCACCTTGTTTATGCTTTCCTCTTGTTCAGCTATGGCTTCCTCCATTATCTCTTTCTTTATATTTTCACATTTTCTATTAATGATGTTTATCAATTGCATTTGTGTAGCACTTGGAAGTCTCTCCTCTAGGTTTGCCAGTGACTGTTCCATTGTCTGTTTATATTGGGTGGGGGATGTTGTTTCTTGATTTGACATTTTTCTTGAGTTTCTTGTTCTGCCCATTTGAAAATGGGAGTAGGATTACTACTAAATACGATTATAGTTTTTCAGATAAAACCAACCTAGACCTCTGTAGCTGGCAGACACTAGATGTTCACAAGTTTTGATTGGTATTATCACTCTTTATTTTGTGCACTTAGAGACCAGTCTAATACAACCACTGATAAGCGATTTATACCCAAAACAATAAGCCTCTCAATCCAATCTGTACTGTCTTTATGTCCCTCTGAGCCTAGAGAATAATTAACCACCTGCATATACAATATTGCTCAACAGCCTTCAAGTGTAGATCCGTGCAGTATAAGGGTTGAAAGACGAGCAGAGGTCCAGAGAAAAAAAAATAATGAGAGAGTTCAGGGGAGGTTCAAGAGGATTAACGCAGGAGTGTAAGAATATGGTAGTAATGAAGAAAAGGTATAGCATAAGGATAACTGACCTAAGTTGGTAAGTAAGTAGCATATTTGAGTACAAAGTTTGGAAAGTATTAGAAAAAAACTTATGTATTGCTGCACGACTATCTCTTAGCCCAACCAGTGGCCTCACAGTGAACCATGGGATGGATCTGTTTTTCTTGTCTACGTTGAGGGAAAGGGGTATTTCACAAGATGCAGAAGCAAGGATTTCAGAAGCAAATGCTGTGAGTGAATTAGCTCGTAAAAAGCATTTTTATTTTCTTTTATCTTTCTGCCAGTCTTGGGGCTTGAATTCAGGGCCTGAGCACTGTCCTCGGGTTTTCTCAAGTCTAGCACTCTGCCACTTGAGCCACAGTGCCACATCTAGATTTTCTATCTATGTGATACTGAGCAATCAAAACCAGATCTTCATGGATGCTAGGCAAGCACTCTACCACTATGCAAACTCTCAACCGTGACATAGTAATTATAAAGTCATCATCATCATATCAAAATATCCTTTCTCCTACAAAGAATGAACAGTTATCTATGTGTGTAATGCTTTTTTTAAATTTCACTAATTCTTCTGTGTTCTTCCCTCTGCATTTTTTACACATGACAGCAAAGCTAATCATCAGGAAAAAATTGATTAGGATACAGAAACCTAATAATATCCTAGTAGATTGACGTCAAAATTATGTGCAAGATGCCCTGTGTGTTTGACCTAGTGGTAGAGTCCTTGGCTACCACGCAAAAAGACTCTGGTTTGATTCCTCATTACCACATACATAGAAAACGCTCCAAGTGGTGCTGTGGCTCGGTGGGACAGCTAAAGCCTAAAGAAAGCCCAAGAACAATGTTCAAGGTCAAGCCCCAAGACTAGCAAAAAGAAAAAAAAATTCGACAAGGGGCAAAATGAAGGCAGAGAAGGCACTGTGAAGCAAATGTTTTGTAAAGGATGAGGGCAATATTGACCCTTAAGTTTGGATCTTACCTAAGAAAGGCTCCTTGAGCCTGAGACCTCACTGGTAGTTGGGCCTAGTGGAAGACATTGGGGTTGGACAAATAAGGTGTGCTGTTTACTACATCCACATGTATATTGTGAGACTGGAGGAGAGGTTCAGCCTCCAGTTTGTCTTTGGTGAGGTCTTCTGTGAGCAAGGATCTTTGGTCATTGGGCCCTGAAAGGTGACCCTGCCTCCCTCACAATGGAAGAGATTATGGAACCCTGGTAACCAAGCCACTGTAACTAACAACCAACTCAAGCCAGCTCACTTGGCCTGTGGCTCAGGAGGAAGAAAGATGTTGCTGTGCTGTTGCCAAAGGTCAGGAAACTCGAGTCTCAGGCATGGAAATTGTGGCTGTCTTACTCGAAGATGTACATGCTAGATCATTGCCCAGCCCCAAATCCAGTATAACAGGCCTTTCTCTAAGAAGAAGGCCAGGAAAATCTAGGGCAACCAGATGAGGTATATTTCTAAGAAGAAATGTATTTGACCCCATCATCCTCCCCACACACTACAACTTTCTTTTTTTTTCAATTCTTTTTATTGTAATTAGTAAAAGGGTTACATGATATTTGCCAGATAGAAGGTGCATTAATTCACATACATTGATACCCTTTCACATGTCTTTGTACCCATTTCCCTCCAACCCCACACCCCCCACCCGTCTTGGTTTTCCCCCCTTCCCTTTCAAATTTCAAATATACAAATACAAATAAATTCAATATATCAGACAACAAAGTGAGATACTATACCAATATTGGATAACCGAGGGACAGCAAAGGAGGTGAGAGACAACATAGTACATTAAGGACAACAATCATTCATTATGTGGCTTTTGTTTCAATATCCTGGAGGTCCTTTCAATTAACTTCACATTATATGGCCTTATATATGGCCCTTTGCTCTATTGACAATCTCTGCTAGTAGAGCCCAAGGTTTCTACTGAGTATGACGAATGAGGGAAACCACTGAGCCTAAGTTCCTTTGAGTCTGGCTTACTTCACTTAATATGATTTGTTCTAAGTCTTTCCATTTCCTAACAAATGGGGCGATGTCATTCTTTCTGACAACAGCATAGAATTCCATTGTGTACAAATACCACAACTTGTAGATCCACTCATCAACTGAGGGACATCTGGGTTGGTTGCATATCTTTGCTATGGTGAATAGTGCTGCAGTGAACATTGTTGTGCTAGTGGGATTAGTATGCCCTTGCTTCTGGATTGTTGTGTAAATGCCAAGTAGTGGAATTGCTGGGTTATAGGGGAGTTCTATATTTAGCCTTTTGAGGCACTGCCACACTGCTTTCCACAGTGGTTGAATGAGTTTGCACTCCCACCAACAGTGTAGTAATGATCCCTCCTGGCCACATCCCCTCCAGCATCTCTTGTCATTCGTTTTCCTGATCCTGGCCATTCTAACTGGAGTGAGGTTGAATTTTAGAGCTGTTTTGATTGGCATTTCTTTTATGACCAGAGATGTGGAGCATTTCTTCATGTGTCTATAGGCCATTTCTGTTTCTTCTTCAGAGAAGACTCTCTTTAAGTCTTTGGCCCATTTTTAATGGGATGGGTGTTACTTTGGAGGTTTCTTTTGGAGTGATTCAATTTTTTGAGTTGTTGATATATTTTAGATATGAGGCCTTTGTCCGTTCTTTGATTGGTGAAGATCTTCTCCCACTCTGTAGGCTTCCTGGTTAGTTTACTAGCTATATCCGTTGCCATACAAAAGCTCTGCAGTTTAATGCAGTCCCACTTATCCAGTTTTTCTCTGATTTGTTGTGACTCTTGGTCCTTATTAAGAAAGATTCGACCTGTGCCAAGGAGGCCTAGTGTATCTCCTATTCCTTCCTGTAAACTTTTCAGTGTGTCAGCTTTTACCTCCAGGTCTTTGATCCATTTGGAGTTATTTCTAGTGCAAGGTGACAAAGAAGGACCCAACTTTAGTTTTCTGAAGGTGCTTAACCAGTTCTGCCAGCACAACTTGTTGAAGAGGCTATCTTTCTTCCATTCTATTTTTTTGGCTCCCTTGTCAAAGATTAGGTGGCCATAGGTCTGTGGTTTAATATCTGGGTCCGCAGTTCTATTCCATTGGACTTCAGGCCTGTTCTTGTGCCAGTACCAAGCTGTTTTGAGAATTATAGCTCTGTAATAGAGTCTAAAGTTTGGAATTGAAATTCCTCCAGCGCTGTTCTTTCTGCTCAGAAGTGTTTTTGCTATACGGGTCTTTTATTATTCCATATGAAATTTTGAATTGCCTCTTCTATTTCTTTAAAGAATGACATTGGGATGTTGATGGGTATTGCACTGAATTGGTAGATAGCCCTTGGCAAGATTGTCATTTTCACAAGGTTGATTCTTCCAATCCAGGAGTATGGGAGGTATTTCCATTTCCTTAGTTCTGCTTTAATTTCCTTTTTTAGGGTTTTAAACTTTTCATCTAAACAGTCCTTTACATTCTTAGTTAAGCTAATTCCTCGGTACTTTATTTTCTTTGAGGCTATTGTGAAAGGATTTTCTTTCCTGATTATTGCTTCGTTCCTCTCACTGTTGGCATAAAGGAAGGCAGTTGATTTGTGAGGGTTGATTTTATGGCCTGCTACCCTTCCAAAGCTTTGAATCAGCTCAAGAAGCTTGGGAGTAGAGTCTATAGGATTCTTTAAATACAGAATCATGTCATCTGCAAAAAGGGATAGTTTTATTTCCTCTTTCCCTACTTGGATCCCCTTTATGCTTGCTTCTTGCCTTATTGCACTGTCTAGGAATTCTAGTACTATGTTAAAAAGGAGTGGAGAGTGTGGGCATCCTTGTCTCGTTCCTGATTTTAGAGGGAATGGCTTTAGGTTTTCACCATTAAGTATAATTCTAGCAGTGGGTTTCTCATACACAGCCTTTATTACATTGAGAAATGTTCCATGGATTCCTAGTTTCTCCAAATCTTTTAACATAAAGGAGTTTTGGATCTTGTCAAATGCCTTTTCCGCATCTATTGAGACAATCATGTGATTTTTGTCCTTGCTCGTGTTGATCTGTCGAATTATATTAATTGATTTGTGTATGTTGAACCAGCTTTGCCTCCCTGTGATGAATCCAGTTTGATCATAGTGTATAATTTTTTTGATGAGGTGTTGTAGACGGTTGGCCAGTATTTTTTTGAGAAGTTTTGCATCGATGTTCATCAAAAAATGGGTCTATAGATCTCTTTCTTTGATGAATCTCTGTCTCGTTTGGGGATGAGGGATACACTGGCTTCACAGAATGAGTTTGGTAAAGAACCTTCATTTTCAATTTCTTTGAAGAGCTTGAGGAGTATTGGTGTGAGCTCTGCTTTGAAGACCTTATAGAATTCAGCTGTGAATCCATCTGGCCCTGGACTCTTTTTAAGTGGAAGTTGTCTAATTTCCATTTCTATTTCAGAGCGTGAAATAATCCTGTTGAGTTGGGTTAGCTCTTCTGGGTTCAGTGTGGGTATGTTAATATTGTCTAGGAATTCATCCATTTCTTCTAGATTCTCAAATTTGTTGGCGTAAAGGTTTGAGAAGTATTCGTCATGATATTGTGGATCTTGGTAATTTCTGTCGTGATATTACCATTTTCATCTGCGATTTTATTTATTTCTTTTTTTGGTAAGATTTGCTAAGGGGTTGTCAATTTTGTTAATTCTTTCAAAGAACCAACTCCTTGTTTTGTTGATTCTTTCTATAGATTTTTTTATTCCAAATCATATAATTCTGCTTTGATTTTAATAATTTGCTTTCTCCTAATGGGTTTGGGTTGGTTTGTTCCTCTTTTTCCACGAGGTTAAGGTGAGACATTAACTAGTTGGTTTGCCATTTTTCCAACTTGCTGTTGTAGGCACTCAACGCTATAAATTTTCCTCTGAGTACTGCCATTGTTGTGTGCCTAAGGAGTTGATATTTGTGTGCTCCTTATTGTTAAATTTCATAAACATTCACACACCTCCATTCTATGAGTTCACAAACCTCCAATTTGACTTCACACACCTTCATTCTTACTTCAGAAACGACCATTCTCTGACGTTACACACCTCCATTCTATGACTTCACAAACCTCCATTCTGTGACTTCACACACCTCCATTCAGAGTTCACACACCTCCATTCTGTGACTTCACACACCTCCATTTTGCCTTCACACACCTCCATTCTATGACTTCACACACATCCATTCTATGACTTCACACACCTCCATTCTGTGGCTTTACACACCTCCATTCTGAGTTCACACACCTCCATTCTGTGACTTCACACACCTCCATTCTGTGACTTCACACACCTCCATTCTGTGACTTCACACACCTCGATCCTATGACTTCACACACCTCCATTCTATGAATTCACACACCTCCATTCTGTGATTTCACACACCTCCATTCTATGACTTCACACACCTCCATTCTGTGACTTCACACACCTCCATTCTGAGTTCACACACCTCCATTCTATGACTTCACAAACCCCCATTCTGAGTTCACAGACCTCCATTCTATGACTTCACACACTTCCATTGTATGACTTCACTCACCTCCATTCTATGACTTCACACACCTTCATTCTGTGACTTCAAACACCTCCATTCTGAGTTCACACACCTCCATTCTATGACTTCACAAACCCCCATTCTGAGTTCACAGACCTCCATTCTATGATTTCACACACTTCCATTCTATGACTTCACACACCTCGATTCTATGACTTCACACACCTCATTTCTGAGTTGACACACCTCCATTCTGTGATTTCACACACCTCCAATCTGACTTTACACACCTCCATTCTATGACTTCACACACCTCCATTCATTGACATCGAAAACCACCATTCTATGACTTCACACAACTCCATTGTGACTTCACACACCTCCATTCTATGAGTTCACACACCTCCATTTTATGACTTCACACACCTCCATTCTATGACTTCACACACCTCCATTCTGTGTCTTCACACACCTCCATTCTATGACTTCACAAAACTCCATTCTGAGTTCACAGTCCTCCATTCTATGACTTCACACACCTCCATTCTATGACTTCACACACCTCCATTCTATGACTTCACACACCTCCATTCTGTGACTTCACACACCTCCATTCTATGACTTCACACACCTCCATTCCATGACTTCACACACCTCATTTCTGAGTTGACACACCTCCATTCTGTGATTTCACACACCCCCAATGTGACTTCACACACCTCCATTCTATGACTTCACACACCTCCATTCGTTGACATCAAAAACCACCATTCTATGACTTCACACAACTCCATTGTGACTTCACACACCTCCATTATATGAGTTCACACACCTCCATTTTATGACTTCACACACCTCCATTCTATGACTTCACACACCTCCATTCTGTGACTTCACACACCTCCATTCTGTGACTTCACAAACCTCCATTCTGAGTTCACAGTCCTCCATTCTATGACTTCACACACCTCCATTCTATGACTTCACACACCTCCATTCTGTGACTTCACACACCTCCATTCTATGACTTCACACACCTCCTTTCTGTGACTTCACACACCTCCATTCTATGACTTCACATACCTCCATTCTATGATTTCACACACTTCCATTCTATGACTTCACACACCTCCATTCTATGACTTCACACACCTCAATCTGAGTTGACACACCTCCATTCTGTGATTTCACACACCTCCAATCTGACTTCACACACCTCCATTCTATGACTTCACACACCTCCATTCGTTGACATCAAAAACCACCATTCTATGACTTCACACAACTGCATTGTGACTTCACACACCTCCATTCTATGAGTTCACACACCTCCATTTTATGACTTCACACACCTGCATTCTATGACTTCACACACCTCCATTCTGTGACTTCACACACCTCCATTCTATGACTTCACACACCTCCATTCTGTGACTTCACACACCTCCATTCTATGACTTCACATACCTCCATTCCATGACTTCACACACCTGCAATTTTACTTCACACACCTTCATTCCATGAGTTCACACACCTGCATTGTGGCTTCACACACCTCCATTCTATGATTTCACACACCTCCATTCTGACTTCACACACCTCCATTCTGACTTCACACACCTCAATTCTTTGTCTTCACAGACCTCCATTCTGTGACTTCACACACCTCCATTTTGACTTCACACGCTTCAATTCTGTGACTTCACACACCTCCTGTTGTGAGCCAGAGTGTAATCAATCTGTACCTTGGCTTGCATCAGATGATGGCTTTATTTTCTTATTGCTTTCTGGCCCTAATCTATGTAAATGACCTGAGAATTACCATATGAATGTAACACCTGGAGGTTCCCTGGGTCAGGAGGAGGGAAGAAGGGGGAGTGGAAAATAAACCTGCAGTCTCGGCAGTCTTTACCTGGACTGCGGTCATCCCGGACCCGCTGTGTCTGTCTCTCTTCTCTTTCTTGCTAGTCCTTGCCCCCGATTTCAGGAACCCCAATCTGCGAACCCTGGTTTGCTGCCGGTTGGCCCCGGCAACCTCCATTCTGTGACTTCACACACCTCCATTGTTTGATTTCACACACCTCCATTCTTGGACTTCACACACCTCCATTCCATGACTTCACACACCTCAATTCTATGAGTTCACACACCTCCATTCTATGAGTTCACACACCTCCATTTTGACTTCACACACCTCCATTCTATGACTTCACACACCTTCATTCTTACTTTAGAAACATCCATTCTATGACTTCACACACCTCCATTGTATGACTTCACAAACCTCCATTCTGTGACTTCACACACCTCCATTCTGGGTTCACACACCTCAATTCTGTGACTTCACACATGTCCATTCTGACTTCACACACCTCCATTCTGAGTTCACACACCTCCATTCTATGACTTCACAAACCACCATTCTGAGTTCACAGACCTCCATTCTATGACTTCACACACTTCCGTTCTATGACTTCATTCACCTCCATTCTATGACTTCACACACCTCCATTCTGTGACTTCACACACCTCCATTCTGAGTCCACACACCTCCATTCTATGACTTCACAAACCCCCATTCTGAGTTCACAGACCTCCACTCTATGATTTCACACACTTCCATTCTATGACTTCACACACCTCGATTCTATGACTTCACACACCTCATTTCTGAGTTGACACACCTCCATTCTGTGATTTCACACACCTCCAATCTGACTTCACACACCTCCATTCTATGACTTCACACACCTCCACAATGACATCAAAAACCACCATTCTATAACTTCACACAACTCCATTGTGACTTCACACACCTCCATTCTATGAGTTCAAACCTCCATTTTATGACTTCACACATCTCCATTCTATGACTTCACACACCTCCATTCTGTGACTTCACACACCTCCATTCTATGACTTCACAAACCTCCATTCTGAGTTTACAGTCCTCCATTTTATGACTTCACACACCTCCATTCTATGACTTCACACACCTCCATTCTATGACTTCACACACCTCCATTCTGTGACTTCACAAACCTCCATTCTATGACTTCACACACCTCCATTCTGTGACTTCACACACCTCCATTCTATGACTTCACACACCTCCATTCTATGACTTCACACACCTCATTTCTGAGTTGACACACCTCCATTCTGTGATTTCACACACCTCCAATGTGACTTCACACACCTCCATTCTATGACTTCACACACCTCCATTCGTTGACATCAAAAACCACCATTCTATGACTTCACACAACTCCATTGTGACTTCACACACCTCCATTCTATGAGTTCACACACCTCCATTTTATGACTTTACACACCTCCATTCTATGACTTCACACACCTCCATTCTGTGACTTCACACACCTCCATTCTGTGACTTCACAAACCTCCATTCTGAGTTCACAGTCCTCCATTCTATGACTTCACACACCTCCATTCTATGACTTCACACACCTCCATTCTATGACTTCACACACCTCCATTCTGTGACTTCACACACCTCCATTCTATGACTTCACACACCTCCTTTCTGTGACTTCACACACCTCCATTCTATGACTTCACATACCTCCATTCTATGATTTCACACACTTCCATTCTATGACTTCACACACCTCCATTCTATGACTTCACACACCTCATTTCTGAGTTGACACACCTCCATTCTGTGATTTCACACACCTCCAATCTGACTTCACACACCTCCATTCTATGACTTCACACACCTCCATTCGTTGACATCAAAAACCACCATTCTATGACTTCACACAACTGCATTGTGACTTCACACACCTCCATTCTATGAGTTCACACACCTCCATTTTATGACTTCACACACCTCCATTCTATGACTTCACACACCTCCATTCTGTGACTTCACACACCTCCATTCTATGACTTCACAAACCTCCATTCTGAGTTCACAGTCCTCCATTCTATGACTTCACACACCTCCATTCTATGACGTCACACACCTCCATTCTATGACTTCACACACCTCCATTCTGTGACTTCAGACACCTCCATTCTATGACTTCACACACCTGCATTCTGTGACTTCACACACCTCATTTCTGAGTTGACACACCTCCATTCTGTGATTTCACACACCTCCAATGTGACTTCACACACCTCCATTCTATGACTTCACACACCTCCATTCGTTGACATCAAAAACCACCATTCTATGACTTCACACAACTCCATTGTGACTTCACACACCTCCATTCTATGAGTTCACACACCTCCATTTTATGACTTCACACACCTCCATTCTATGACTTCACAAACCCCCATTCTGAGTTCACAGACCTCCACTCTATGATTTCACACACTTCCATTCTATGACTTCACACACCTCGATTCTATGACTTCACACACCTCATTTCTGAGTTGACACACCTCCATTCTGTGATTTCACACACCTCCAATCTGACTTCACACACCTCCATTCTATGACTTCACACACCTCCATTCGTTGACATCAAAAACCACCATTCTATGACTTCACACAACTGCATTGTGACTTCACACACCTCCATTCTATGAGTTCACACACCTCCATTTTATGACTTCACACACCTCCATTCTATGACTTCACACACCTCCATTCTGTGACTTCACACACCTCCATTCTATGACTTCACAAACCTCCATTCTGAGTTCACAGTCCTCCATTCTATGACTTCACACACCTCCATTCTATGACGTCACACACCTCCATTCTATGACTTCACACACCTCCATTCTGTGACTTCAGACACCTCCATTCTATGACTTCACACACCTGCATTCTGTGACTTCACACACCTCATTTCTGAGTTGACACACCTCCATTCTGTGATTTCACACACCTCCAATGTGACTTCACACACCTCCATTCTATGACTTCACACACCTCCATTCGTTGACATCAAAAACCACCATTCTATGACTTCACACAACTCCATTTTGACTTCACACACCTCCATTCTATGAGTTCACACACCTCCATTTTATGACTTCATACATCTCCATTCTATGACTTCACACACCTCCATTCTGTGACTTCACACACCTCCATTCTATGACTTCACAAACCTCCTTTCTGAGTTTACAGTCCTCCATTCTATGACTTCACACACCTCCATTCTATGACTTCACACACCTCCATTCTATGACTTCACACACCTCCATTCTGTGACTTCACACACCTCCATTCTATGACTTCACATACCTCCATTCCATGACTTCACACACCTGCAATTTTACTTCACACACCTTCATTCCATGAGTTCACACACCTGCATTCTGACTTCACACACCTCCATTCTGACTTCACACACCTCAATTCTTTGTCTTCACAGACCTCCATTCTGTGACTTCACACACCTCCATTTTGACTTCACACACTTCAATTCTGTGACTTCACACACCTCCTGTTGTGAGCCAGAGTGTAATCAATCTGTACCTTGGCTTTCATCAGAAGATGGCTTTATTGTCTTATTGCTTTCTGGCCCTAATCTATGTAAATGACCTGAGAATTACCATATGAATGTAACACCTGGAGGTTCCCTGGGTCAGGAGGAGGGAAGAAGGGGGAGTGGAAAATAAACCTGCAGTCTCGGCAGTCTTTACCTGGACTGCGGTCATCCCGGACCCGCTGTGTCTGTCTCTCTTCTATTTCTTGCTAGTCCTTGCCCCCGATTTCAGGAACCCCAATCTGCGAACCCTGGTTAGCTGCCGGTTGGCCCCGGCAACCTCCATTCTGTGACTTCACACACCTCCATTGTTTGATTTCACACACCTCCATTCTTGGACTTCACACACCTCCATTCCATGACTTCACACACCTCAATTCTA
Organism: Megascapheus bottae; assembly: GCF_031878675.1. Classification (NCBI taxonomy): domain Eukaryota; kingdom Metazoa; phylum Chordata; class Mammalia; order Rodentia; family Geomyidae; genus Megascapheus; species Megascapheus bottae. Next base: position 466,682 of record NW_028327280.1, read on the forward strand.
TGAGTTCACACACCTCAATTCTATGAGTTCACACACCTCCATTTTGACTTCACACACCTCCATTCTATGACTTCACACACCTTCATTCTTACTTTAGAAACATCCATTCTATGACTTCACACACCTCCATTGTATGACTTCACACACCTCCATTCATTGATATCGAAAACCACCATTCTATGACTTCACACAACTCCATTGTGACTTCACACACCTCCATTCTATGACTTCACACACCTCCATTCTGTGTCTTCACACACCTCCATTCTATGACTTCACAAAACTCCATTCTGAGTTCACAGTCCTCCATTCTATGACTTCACACACCTCCATTCTATGACTTCACACACCTCCATTCTATGACTTCACACACCTCCATTCTGTGACTTCACACACCTCCATTCTATGACTTCACACACCTCCATTCCATGACTTCACACACCTCATTTCTGAGTTGACACACCTCCATTCTGTGATTTCACACACCTCCAATGTGACTTTACACACCTCCATTCTATGACTTCACACACCTCCATTCGTTGACATCAAAAACCACCATTCTATGACTTCACACAACTCCATTGTGACTTCACACACCTCCATTATATGAGTTCACACACCTTCATTTTATGACTTCACACACCTCCATTCTATGACTTCACACACCTCCATTCTGTGACTTCACACACCTCCATTCTGTGACTTCACAAACCTCCATTCTGAGTTCACAGTCCTCCATTCTATGACTTCACACACCTCCATTCTATGACTTCACACACCTCCATTCTGTGACTTCACACACCTCCATTCTATGACTTCACACACCTCCTTTCTGTGACTTCACACACCTCCATTCTATGACTTCACATACCTCCATTCTATGACTTCACACACTTCCATTCTATGACTTCACACACCTCCATTCTATGACTTCACACACCTCAATCTGAGTTGACACACCTCCATTCTGTAATTTCACACACCTCCAATCTGACTTCACACACCTCCATTCTATGACTTCACACACCTCCATTCGTTGACATCAAAAACCACCATTCTATGACTTCACACAACTGCATTGTGACTTCACACACCTCCATTCTATGAGTTCACACACCTCCATTTTATGACTTCACACACCTGCATTCTATGACTTCACACACCTCCATTCTGTGACTTCACACACCTCCATTCTATGACTTCACACACCTCCATTCTGTGACTTCACACACCTCCATTCTATGACTTCACATACCTCCATTCCATGACTTCACACACCTGCAATTTTACTTCACACACCTTCATTCCATGAGTTCACACACCTGCATTGTGGCTTCACACACCTCCATTCTATGATTTCACACACCTCCATTCTGACTTCACACACCTCCATTCTGACTTCACACACCTCAATTCTTTGTCTTCACAGACCTCCATTCTGTGACTTCACACACCTCCATTTTGACTTCACACGCTTCAATTCTGTGACTTCACACACCTCCTGTTGTGAGCCAGAGTGTAATCAATCTGTACCTTGGCTTGCATCAGACGATGGCTTTATTTTCTTATTGCTTTCTGGCCCTAATCTATGTAAATGACCTGAGAATTACCATATGAATGTAACACCTGGAGGTTCCCTGGGTCAGGAGGAGGGAAGAAGGGGGAGTGGAAAATAAACCTGCAGTCTCGGCAGTCTTTACCTGGACTGCGGTCATCCCGGACCCGCTGTGTCTGTCTCTCTTCTATTTCTTGCTAGTCCTTGCCCCCGATTTCAGGAACCCCAATCTGCGAACCCTGGTTTGCTGCCGGTTGGCCCCGGCAACCTCCATTCTGTGACTTCACACACCTCCATTGTTTGATTTCACACACCTCCATTCTTGGACTTCACACACCTCCATTCCATGACTTCACACACCTCCATTCTATGAGTTCACACACCTCCATTTTGACTTCACACACCTCCATTCTATGACTTCACACACCTTCATTCTTACTTTAGAAACATCCATTCTATGACTTCACACACCTCCATTGTATGACTTCACAAACCTCCATTCTGTGACTTCACACACCTCCATTCTGGGTTCACACACCTCAATTCTGTGACTTCACACATGTCCATTCTGACTTCACACACCTCCATTCTGAGTTCACACACCTCCATTCTATGACTTCACAAACCACCATTCTGAGTTCACAGACCTCCATTCTATGACTTCACACACTTCCGTTCTATGACTTCATTCACCTCCATTCTATGACTTCACACACCTCCATTCTGTGACTTCACAAACCTCCATTCTGAGTCCACACACCTCCATTCTATGACTTCACAAACCCCCATTCTGAGTTCACAGACCTCCACTCTATGATTTCACACACTTCCATTCTATGACTTCACACACCTCGATTCTATGACTTCACACACCTCATTTCTGAGTTGACACACCTCCATTCTGTGATTTCACACACCTCCAATCTGACTTCACACACCTCCATTCTATGACTTCACACACCTCCACAATGACATCAAAAACCACCATTCTATAACTTCACACAACTCCATTGTGACTTCACACACCTCCATTCTATGAGTTCAAACCTCCATTTTATGACTTCACACATCTCCATTCTATGACTTCACACACCTCCATTCTGTGACTTCACACACCTCCATTCTATGACTTCACAAACCTCCATTCTGAGTTTACAGTCCTCCATTTTATGACTTCACACACCTCCATTCTATGACTTCACACACCTCCATTCTATGACTTCACACACCTCCATTCTGTGACTTCACAAACCTCCATTCTATGACTTCACACACCTCCATTCTGTGACTTCACACACCTCCATTCTATGACTTCACACACCTCCATTCTATGACTTCACACAACTCATTTCTGAGTTGACACACCTCCATTCTGTGATTTCACACACCTCCAATGTGACTTCACACACCTCCATTCTATGACTTCACACACCTCCATTCGTTGACATCAAAAACCACCATTCTATGACTTCACACAACTCCATTGTGACTTCACACACCTCCATTCTATGAGTTCACACACCTCCATTTTATGACTTTACACACCTCCATTCTATGACTTCACACACCTCCATTCTGTGACTTCACACACCTCCATTCTGTGACTTCACAACCTCCATTCTGAGTTCACAGTCCTCCATTCTATGACTTCACACACCTCCATTCTATGACTTCACACACCTCCATTCTATGACTTCACACACCTCCATTCTGTGACTTCACACACCTCCATTCTATGACTTCACACACCTCCTTTCTGTGACTTCACACACCTCCATTCTATGACTTCACATACCTCCATTCTATGATTTCACACACTTCCATTCTATGACTTCACACACCTCCATTCTATGACTTCACACACCTCATTTCTGAGTTGACACACCTCCATTCTGTGATTTCACACACCTCCAATCTGACTTCACACACCTCCATTCTATGACTTCACACACCTCCATTCGTTGACATCAAAAACCACCATTCTATGACTTCACACAACTGCATTGTGACTTCACACACCTCCATTCTATGAGTTCACACACCTCCATTTTATGACTTCACACACCTCCATTCTATGACTTCACACACCTCCATTCTGTGACTTCACACACCTCCATTCTATGACTTCACAAACCTCCATTCTGAGTTCACAGTCCTCCATTCTATGACTTCACACACCTCCATTCTATGACGTCACACACCTCCATTCTATGACTTCACACACCTCCATTCTGTGACTTCAGACACCTCCATTCTTTGACTTCACACACCTGCATTCTGTGACTTCACACACCTCATTTCTGAGTTGACACACCTCCATTCTGTGATTTCACACACCTCCAATGTGACTTCACACACCTCCATTCTATGACTTCACAAACCTCCATTCTGAGTTCACAGTCCTCCATTCTATGACTTCACACACCTCCATTCTATGACGTCACACACCTCCATTCTATGACTTCACACACCTCCATTCTGTGACTTCAGACACCTCCATTCTATGACTTCACACACCTGCATTCTGTGACTTCACACACCTCATTTCTGAGTTGACACACCTCCATTCTGTGATTTCACACACCTCCAATGTGACTTCACACACCTCCATTCTATGACTTCACACACCTCCATTCGTTGACATCAAAAACCACCATTCTATGACTTCACACAACTCCATTGTGACTTCACACACCTCCATTCTATGAGTTCACACACCTCCATTTTATGACTTCACACACCTCCATTCTATGACTTCACAAACCCCCATTCTGAGTTCACAGACCTCCACTCTATGATTTCACACACTTCCATTCTATGACTTCACACACCTCGATTCTATGACTTCACACACCTCATTTCTGAGTTGACACACCTCCATTCTGTGATTTCACACACCTCCAATCTGACTTCACACACCTCCATTCTATGACTTCACACACCTCCACAATGACATCAAAAACCACCATTCTATAACTTCACACAACTCCATTGTGACTTCACACACCTCCATTCTATGAGTTCAAACCTCCATTTTATGACTTCACACATCTCCATTCTATGACTTCAAACACCTCCATTCTGTGACTTCACACACCTCCATTCTATGACTTCACAAACCTCCATTCTGAGTTTACAGTCCTCCATTTTATGACTTCACACACCTCCATTCTATGACTTCACACACCTCCATTCTATGACTTCACACACCTCCATTCTGTGACTTCACAAACCTCCATTCTATGACTTCACACACCTCCATTCTGTGACTTCAAACACCTCCATTCTATGACTTCACACACCTCCATTCCATGACTTCACACACCTCATTTCTGAGTTGACACACCTCCATTCTGTGATTTCACACACCTCCAATGTGACTTCACACACCTCCATTCTATGACTTCACACACCTCCATTCGTTGACATCAAAAACCACCATTCTATGACTTCACACAACTGACTTCACACAACTCCATTTGTGACTTCACACACCTCCATTCTATGAGTTCACACACCTCCATTTTATGACTTTACACACCTCCATTCTATGACTTCACACACCTCCATTCTGTGACTTCACACACCTCCATTCTGTGACTTCACAAACCTCCATTCTGAGTTCACAGTCCTCCATTCTATGACTTCACACACATCCATTCTATGACTTCACACACCTCCATTCTATGACTTCACACACCTCCATTCTGTGACTTCACACACCTCCATTCTATGACTTCACACACCTCCTTTCTGTGACTTCACACACCTCCATTCTATGACTTCACATACCTCCATTCTATGATTTCACACACTTCCATTCTATGACTTCACACACCTCCATTCTATGACTTCACACACCTCATTTCTGAGTTGACACACCTCCATTCTGTGATTTCACACACCTCCAATCTGACTTCACACACCTCCATTCTATGACTTCACACACCTCCATTCGTTGACATCAAAAACCCACCATTCTATGACTTCACACAACTGCATTGTGACTTCACACACCTCCATTCTATGAGTTCACACACCTCCATTTTATGACTTCACACACCTCCATTCTATGACTTCACACACCTCCATTCTGTGACTTCACACACCTCCATTCTATGACTTCACAAACCTCCATTCTGAGTTCACAGTCCTCCATTCTATGACTTCACACACCTCCATTCTATGACGTCACACACCTCCATTCTATGACTTCACACACCTCCATTCTGTGACTTCAGACACCTCCATTCTATGACTTCACACACCTGCATTCTGTGACTTCACACACCTCATTTCTGAGTTGACACACCTCCATTCTGTGATTTCACACACCTCCAATGTGACTTCACACACCTCCATTCTATGACTTCACACACCTCCATTCGTTGACATCAAAAACCACCATTCTATGACTTCACATACCTCCATTCCATGACTTCACACACCTGCAATTTTACTTCACACACCTTCATTCCATGAGTTCACACACCTGCATTCTGACTTCACACACCTCCATTCTGACTTCACACACCTCAATTCTTTGTCTTCACAGACCTCCATTCTGTGACTTCACACACCTCCATTTGACTTCACACACTTCAATTCTGTGACTTCACACACCTCCTGTTGTGAGCCAGAGTGTAATCAATCTGTACCTTGGCTTTCATCAGAAGATGGCTTTATTGTCTTATTGCTTTCTGGCCCTAATCTATGTAAATGACCTGAGAATTACCATATGAATGTAACACCTGGAGGTTCCCTGGGTCAGGAGGAGGGAAGAAGGGGGAGTGAAAATAAACCTGCAGTCTCGGCAGTCTTTACCTGGACTGCGGTCATCCCGGACCCGCTGTGTCTGTCTCTCTTCTCTTTCTTGCTAGTCCTTGCCCCCGATTTCAGGAACCCCAATCTGCGAACCCTGTTTGCTGCCGGTTGGCCCCGGCAACCTCCATTCTGTGACTTCACACACCTCCATTGTTTGATTTCACACACCTCCATTCTTGGACTTCACACACCTCCATTCCATGACTTCACACACCTCAATTCTATGAGTTCACACACCTCCATTCTATGAGTTCACACACCTCCATTTTGACTTCACACACCTCCATTCTATGACTTCACACACCTTCATTCTTACTTTAGAAACATCCATTCTATGACTTCACACACCTCCATTGTATGACTTCACAAACCTCCATTCTGTGACTTCACACACCTCCATTCTGGGTTCACACACCTCAATTCTGTGACTTCACACATGTCCATTCTGACTTCACACACCTCCATTCTGAGTTCACACACCTCCATTCTATGACTTCACAAACCACCATTCTGAGTTCACAGACCTCCATTCTATGACTTCACACACTTCCGTTCTATGACTTCATTCACCTCCATTCTATGACTTCACACACCTCCATTCTGTGACTTCACACACCTCCATTCTGAGTTCACACACCTCCATTCTATGACTTCACAAACCCCCATTCTGAGTTCACAGACCTCCACTCTATGATTTCACACACTTCCATTCTATGACTTCACACACCTCGATTCTATGACTTCACACACCTCATTTCTGAGTTGACACAACCTCCATTCTGTGATTTCACACACCTCCAATCTGACTTCACACACCTCCATTCTATGACTTCACACACCTCCACAATGACATCAAAAACCACCATTCTATAACTTCACACAACTCCATTGTGACTTCACACACCTCCATTCTATGAGTTCAAACCTCCATTTTATGACTTCACACATCTCCATTCTATGACTTCACACACCTCCATTCTGTGACTTCACACACCTCCATTCTATGACTTGACAAACCTCCATTCTGAGTTTACAGTCCTCCATTTTATGACTTCACACACCTCCATTCTATGACTTCACACACCTCCATTCTATGACTTCACAAACCTCCATTCTGAGTTCACAGTCCTCCATTCTATGACTTCACACACCTCCATTCTATGACGTCACACACCTCCATTCTATGACTTCACACACCTCCATTCTGTGACTTCAGACACCTCCATTCTATGACTTCACACACCTGCATTCTGTGACTTCACACACCTCATTTCTGAGTTGACACACCTCCATTCTGTGATTTCACACACCTCCAATGTGACTTCACACACCTCCATTCTATGACTTCACAAACCTCCATTCTGAGTTCACAGTCCTCCATTCTATGACTTCACACACCTCCATTCTATGACGTCACACACCTCCATTCTATGACTTCACACACCTCCATTCTGTGACTTCAGACACCTCCATTCTATGACTTCACACACCTGCATTCTGTGACTTCACACACCTCATTTCTGAGTTGACACACCTCCATTCTGTGATTTCACACACCTCCAATGTGACTTCACACACCTCCATTCTATGACTTCACACACCTCCATTCGTTGACATCAAAAACCACCATTCTATGACTTCACACAACTCCATTGTGACTTCACACACCTCCATTCTATGAGTTCACACACCTCCATTTTATGACTTCACACACCTCCATTCTATGACTTCACAAACCCCCATTCTGAGTTCACAGACCTCCACTCTATGATTTCACACACTTCCATTCTATGACTTCACACACCTCGATTCTATGACTTCACACACCTCATTTCTGAGTTGACACACCTCCATTCTGTGATTTCACACACCTCCAATCTGACTTCACACACCTCCATTCTATGACTTCACACACCTCCACAATGACATCAAAAACCACCATTCTATAACTTCACACAACTCCATTGTGACTTCACACACCTCCATTCTATGAGTTCAAACCTCCATTTTATGACTTCACACATCTCCATTCTATGACTTCAAACACCTCCATTCTGTGACTTCACACACCTCCATTCTATGACTTCACAAACCTCCATTCTGAGTTACAGTCCTCCATTTTATGACTTCACACACCTCCATTCTATGACTTCACACACCTCCATTCTATGACTTCACACACCTCCATTCTGTGACTTCACAAACCTCCATTCTATGACTTCACACACCTCCATTCTGTGACTTCAAACACCTCCATTCTATGACTTCACACACCTCCATTCCATGACTTCACACACCTCATTTCTGAGTTGACACACCTCCATTCTGTGATTTCACACACCTCCAATGTGACTTCACACACCTCCATTCTATGACTTCACACACCTCCATTCGTTGACATCAAAAACCACCATTCTATGACTTCACACAACTCCATTGTGACTTCACACACCTCCATTCTATGAGTTCACACACCTCCATTTTATGACTTTACACACCTCCATTCTATGACTTCACACACCTCCATTCTGTGACTTCACACACCTCCATTCTGTGACTTCACAAACCTCCATTCTGAGTTCACAGTCCTCCATTCTATGACTTCACACACATCCATTCTATGACTTCACACACCTCCATTCTATGACTTCACACACCTCCATTCTGTGACTTCACACACCTCCATTCTATGACTTCACACACCTCCTTTCTGTGACTTCACACACCTCCATTCTATGACTTCACTTACCTCCATTCTATGATTTCACACACTTCCATTCTATGACTTCACACACCTCCATTCTATGACTTCACACACCTCATTTCTGAGTTGACACACCTCCATTCTGTGATTTCACACACCTCCAATCTGACTTCACACACCTCCATTCTATGACTTCACACACCTCCATTCGTTGACATCAAAAACCACCATTCTATGACTTCACACAACTGCATTGTGACTTCACACACCTCCATTCTATGAGTTCACACACCTCCATTTTATGACTTCACACACCTCCATTCTATGACTTCACACACCTCCATTCTGTGACTTCACACACCTCCATTCTATGACTTCACAAACCTCCATTCTGAGTTCACAGTCCTCCATTCTATGACTTCACACACCTCCATTCTATGACGTCACACACCTCCATTCTATGACTTCACACACCTCCATTCTGTGACTTCAGACACCTCCATTCTATGACTTCACACACCTGCATTCTGTGACTTCACACACCTCATTTCTGAGTTGACACACCTCCATTCTGTGATTTCACACACCTCCAATGTGACTTCACACACCTCCATTCTATGACTTCACACACCTCCATTCGTTGACATCAAAAACCACCATTCTATGACTTCACATACCTCCATTCCATGACTTCACACACCTGCAATTTTACTTCACACACCTTCATTCCATGAGTTCACACACCTGCATTCTGACTTCACACACCTCCATTCTGACTTCACACACCTCAATTCTTTGTCTTCACAGACCTCCATTCTGTGACTTCACACACCTCCATTTTGACTTCACACACTTCAATTCTGTGACTTCACACACCTCCTGTTGTGAGCCAGAGTGTAATCAATCTGTACCTTGGCTTTCATCAGAAGATGGCTTTATTGTCTTATTGCTTTCTGCCCTAATCTATGTAAATGACCTGAGAATTACCATATGAATGTAACACCTGGAGGTTCCCTGGGTCAGGAGGAGGGAAGAAGGGGGAGTGGAAAATAAACCTGCAGTCTCGGCAGTCTTTACCTGGACTGCGGTCATCCCGGACCCGCTGTGTCTGTCTCTCTTCTCTTTCTTGCTAGTCCTTGCCCCCGATTTCAGGAACCCCAATCTGCGAACCCTGGTTTGCTGCCGGTTGGCCCCGGCAACCTCCATTCTGTGACTTCACACACCTCCATTGTTTGATTTCACACACCTCCATTCTTGGACTTCACACACCTCCATTCCATGACTTCACACACCTCAATTCTATGAGTTCACACACCTCCATTCTATGAGTTCACACACCTCCATTTTGACTTCACACACCTCCATTCTATGACTTCACACACCTTCATTCTTACTTTAGAAACATCCATTCTATGACTTCACACACCTCCATTGTATGACTTCACAAACCTCCATTCTGTGACTTCACACACCTCCATTCTGGGTTCACACACCTCAATTCTGTGACTTCACACATGTCCATTCTGACTTCACACACCTCCATTCTGAGTTCACACACCTCCATTCTATGACTTCACAAACCACCATTCTGAGTTCACAGGACCTCCATTCTATGACTTCACACACTTCCGTTCTATGACTTCATTCACCTCCATTCTATGACTTCACACACCTCCATTCTGTGACTTCACACACCTCCATTCTGAGTTCACACACCTCCATTCTATGACTTCACAAACCCCCATTCTGAGTTCACAGACCTCCACTCTATGATTTCACACACTTCCATTCTATGACTTCACACACCTCGATTCTATGACTTCACACACCTCATTTCTGAGTTGACACACCTCCATTCTGTGATTTCACACACCTCCAATCTGACTTCACACACCTCCATTCTATGACTTCACACACCTCCACAATGACATCAAAAACCACCATTCTATAACTTCACACAACTCCATTGTGACTTCACACACCTCCATTCTATGAGTTCAAACCTCCATTTTATGACTTCACACATCTCCATTCTATGACTTCACACACCTCCATTCTGTGACTTCACACACCTCCATTCTATGACTTGACAAACCTCCATTCTGAGTTTACAGTCCTCCATTTTATGACTTCACACACCTCCATTCTATGACTTCACACACCTCCATTCTATGACTTCACACACCTCCATTCTGTGACTTCACAAACCTCCATTCTATGACTTCACACACCTCCATTCTGTGACTTCACACACCTCCATTCTATGACTTCACACACCTCCATTCTATGACTTCACACACCTCATTTCTGAGTTGACACACCTCCATTCTGTGATTTCACACACCTCCAATGTGACTTCACACACCTCCATTCTATGACTTCACACACCTCCATTCGTTGACATCAAAAACCACCATTCTATGACTTCACACAACTCCATTGTGACTTCACACACCTCCATTCTATGAGTTCACACACCTCCATTTATGACTTTACACACCTCCATTCTATGACTTCACACACCTCCATTCTGTGACTTCACACACCTCCATTCTGTGACTTCACAAACCTCCATTCTGAGTTCACAGTCCTCCATTCTATGACTTCACACACCTCCATTCTATGACTTCACACACCTCCATTCTATGACTTCACACACCTCCATTCTGTGACTTCACACACCTCCATTCTATGACTTCACACACCTCCTTTCTGTGACTTCACACACCTCCATTCTATGACTTCACATACCTCCATTCTATGATTTCACACACTTCCATTCTATGACTTCACACACCTCCATTCTATGACTTCACACACCTCATTTCTGAGTTGACACACCTCCATTCTGTGATTTCACACACCTCCAATGTGACTTCACACACCTCCATTCTATGACTTCACACACCTCCATTCGTTGACATCAAAAACCACCATTCTATGACTTCACACAACTCCATTGTGACTTCACACACCTCCATTCTATGAGTTCACACACCTCCATTTTATGACTTCACACACCTCCATTCTATGACTTCACAAACCCCCATTCTGAGTTCACAGACCTCCACTCTATGATTTCACACACTTCCATTCTATGACTTCACACACCTCGATTCTATA